>NC_140626.1:307500-376817 GCF_057382275.1 Copadichromis virginalis
GCAATGGCACTGGATTCACCACTGACACCAGGTGAACTCCAGGAAGCCCTGATAAGTATGCACAATAATAAGGCTCCAGGTCCAGATGGCTTTCCTGCAGAATTCTACAAAGAATTCTGGTCGATTCTAGCACCAGTTTTCTACAGAACGTTGTTGGAAATTAAAGAAAAGGGCAGACTTTGATCAAATATGAATTCTGCAAACATTAATCTCCTGCTAAAACCAGGCAAAGACCCTGTATATCCCTCAAGCTATCGTCCAATATCCCTTATAAATGTAGACCTTAAAATAATCTGCAAAGCTCTCTCAAAGAGACTGGAGAAAATAACCCCCCTCTTAATTCATCCTGACCAAACTGGTTTCATAAAAGGTAGGCACTCATCAACAAATACACGTAGATTACTTAATTTGATAGACTACTCATACAGTAAAAACCTAGAAACTACAATATTCTCTTTAGACGCAGAAAAAGCATTTGACAGAGTTAACTGGAAATTTCTATTTGCAACTTTACACAAATTTGGTTTTGGATCCTCTTTCATAAACTGGTTAAAAATATTATATAATTCCCCAACAGCTTGTGTTAGAACAAATGACCAGACATCCTCCAGCTTCTGTCTCTTGAGGGGCACCAGGCAGGGATGCCCACTCTCCCCTTCACTGTTTGCAATTTTTATTGAACCACTAGCAGCAGCAATTAGACAGAATTCAGTAATTAAGGGCATAAAATGCAAGAACGTGGAACATAAAATCAGCCTTTATGCGGATGATGTGTTACTCTTTCTCCAAAATTCACAAACCAATATCTCTGGGGTGATTGAATTGATAAACTCTTTTGCAAGAATATCAGATTACTCAATTAACTGGTCAAAATCTACAGTCCTACCGATTAATTGCTCCCTCCATAATTCCTCTTCTACACCACTGCAATCGGGAAATATAAAATATTTAGGTATTAATGTTTCTCCCAAGCTTGCAGATCTAACTAAATTAAACCATATCCCACTTTTAAAGAAGGTAGAAGATGATCTGGCTAGATGGAAATGTCTACCCATATCACTCATGGGAAGGGTTGCCGCTATAAAAATGATGGTCTTACCAAAAATAAATTATTTATTCTCAATGATCCCAACTAAACCGCCACAAGATTGGTTCAGATCTCTAGATTCATGTATGTCCAAATTCCTTTGGAAAAATAAACCCCCACGTATAAGCTTAAAAACACTACAAAAGACCAAGGATAAAGGAGGACTAGAACTGCCTAACTTTCAGCACTACTTCTTAGCCAACAGGCTTCAGTTTATCTCAGGATGGCTAAAACACACCCTCTTAGATGAACCTTGGCTAGATGTAGAACAAGCACTCTGCAATAATCTAGAGATCTCAGACCTACCATTTATCAGCTCAAACATCCAACGACATGAATGCTTTAAAAGCATCAACATCAGCTCTTCTCTGACAGCATGGTGGGAGTTTCTAAAATTGACGGCGTCTTCATTAATCCCATGCAAACGTACACCTATCTGGAACAACCCTGACATATTACAAAACAATAATATGATAAACTTTTCAGATTGGAGTGGTAAAGGAATCAAATATTTAGAACATATACTAGAAGGAACAGAATTTATTTCATTTGACGGACTAGTTACACAATATGGGATCAACAAGAAAAGATTTTTAGAATATCAACAAATTAAATCCATAGTAAAAAAGAAATTTAAACCGGGTCAAGTTGAACTACAAACACCACCAAGTGTGGTTCAATTTCTTACTCTTAAAACCCCCAAATTACTATCCAAAATATACAGAATGCTTTCTAAAACAGATGAATCAATATCACTTCCTATTGCAAAATGGGAAGCGGATTTATCAGTTAACTTAGACCTAAACTTCTGGTCTCAGATTTGCTTAAAAACCCTTTCATCTAATTAGAAATCCCAGTCTTCAATTAATTCAATACAAAATATTACATAGAGTGCACTATACAGGTCATCGGATGTTCAAGATGGGCTTTACGTCTACCAACAACTGCTCACACTGCCAAACCAATTCACCGGACAATTATATCCACGCTCTTTGGTTCTGTCCACCAGTTCAGAAGTTTTGGCGCGAGATATGTGAAGACTTATCAAAGTGTCTGAAATGTAACATTCCAACTTCCCCCTTAGTGTGTTAGTTGGGAAGCTTAGATAATGTCACTTCAGAAAAGAATATCGCCCATATGGTTTTCACTGCCCTATGCATAGCCAAGAAAACAGTCCTCATGAACTGGAAAAATAAAAATAATCTTAATTCTAACCAATATAGAAATTATCTATTAGATTACATTAGTCTTGATACAGCCTCTGCCACCACATCAGATCAATTGCTCTGGGCTCCTTTGATCAGCTCCATCACCTAGTGGGGGTGGGGGGTCATAGTTTGGTCCCGCCTTCACTGTTGTGATTGGTGTGGGGGTAGGGACAGGCTTAGGGCGTCGGGGGGTTCCCCGGAGGCATCTTCCTTGGGGGGCTCAACCCGGGGTAGCGGTCATGTCCGGTTAGGGGCTCTGTTGGCTCTCAGGTGACTGTTTCCTCGTGGCTGCGTGCAGCGGGGCTAGGGGAGGGTCTGTGCTGACGGACGTGGGTTACTGACCTGGTAGCCTGGCTGCCCCTGGGTGGGTCCGGGATGGGCGTGAGGTTCTGGGGGCGCTCCGTCTCTGGGCTGGGGCCCGGGTCGGGCCTCGGGGGCTTGGGTCCTGGTTAGTGTGTTGCCGGGGTTGTGGGCGGGTGGGTGCATGGGGGCCCAGCCCTGGAGCAGGGTGCCGCCGGTGCATCGAGCCACCTGGGGGGCTCTTCAACTGGTGGGGGAGATTGTCACATCTCGCAGGAGCTTTCCTCTCTTCAGGAACTCTCTCTGCAGGAAGGGGAGATACAGGAGGGGTGGAGGAAGATCTCAGCCTGGGCGTCTATTGGCTTATGTAGTCTGGAAGATGAGTGGATGGTGGGGTGGGTGCAGTTTTCTCTGTGGTGGGGTTGGGTGGACTGTCCCGGGCTCTGTGGGGCCGGGAGGCGCTGCTGCGCTGGGCCCCGGTCTGGATGGGCCTGGGCCCCCTTTCCCTGGCGGGTCGCGGAGTATGGGGGTGCCTACTGGGGTCAGCGGGGGAGCTGGCCCCAGGGAGGGGTCACTTGCCCCTCCCTTCCTTCCCTCCCCATCTCCAGCTGCCTCCCTCTTCCCGCTCCACCACAACCACCCACACATGCAGGACCTTGGAGTAGGGGTATGTCACCAGGGTGCAGGGGAGGCTACCCCCCCCCCCCCCCCCCCTGTCCCCTTCTGGCTGCCTCTGCCTCAATTTTATCCCACAACTTAGACATTCACATTACTCACACTCTCATTACACATACATATAGGATCTTGGGGGTGGGCACGATACACGGAATCCAAAGTACCATCAGGGTGTACACCCCACCCCTGGCGTCGTTGCCCACCTCTCAATTTTAAATACACGTAGACATTGAGGGCTAGCAGGAGGGACCATGCGCTTACCTGCTGCTCTCTGGCAGGTAGCTCCATGCCCTCCTGGGTTTTAAATGCACGTTAGAACACACATGCATCAACACTACAATGAGTGGGTGGAGGGAGGTTTGGAGTCTTCTCTCACCCCCATCCTCTGCGACCTGCTGGAGTGGGGGGGCTAGGAGGAGGAGTTGGCCGTCCGACTGCGGTCTGGAGTGTGGGGCCTCCCTGCTGCTGCGGAGTCGGGGCGGTCTGCCTCCCCCCACCGCAGGGAAAAGGGAAACACCACCTGGGTCTGGGTGCAGTTCCCCCCTCCAGGGGCAAGGGCACCTAGACCCGGTTTGTAGAGTACGCTTGGGGAGTGTGATCGTGTGTACAGTGTCTCTTTATGTCTGTCTCCACGTTGGTTGAGTGTGGAGTGAGTGCATATGAGAGCATGAGGGTGGGAATGGATGTTTGTGTCTGTGTGTGCCTGTATGTCTGTGTCTATATGTCAGGTTGGGTATCAGACGCCACCTCTCTGGGGACATCTTAGGCCCTCCAAGGTTTGGAGGTCTATCTCCCCCTACCACCACTTCCCCTGCCAGTGGCGGACTCCCTCAGACATCGGTGCGTTGGTGGTTCTTTGTGTCCGGGGATGGGCGTCCAGGTACACACCGGCTCACTCCTTGGCGGCCGCTTATCGGGGCCTGGAGCCTGGGGCTCGCTCGGGCCACTTCGGAGGTGGGGTGCCCCCGGCCTCTCGGCCTGGGGCTCGGTCACTCAGGCACAGCTGGGGGCCGGCGGAGCTCACGGGCGCGTCACTGCAACTCCCCCTGGCTTCTGCTCCGCGGCTGCTGAGTGAGCCCTCATCTGGGACTCTCCTCAGCTCTTTCTGGGACAGTGGCGCGGCTGCCCCTCTGTTGGTCTTCCTTGGTCTCTTGTGTTCTGGGGGCCTCTGGATGTCTGGAGTTTTGATCTCCTCCATACCTGCTTCATGCCCTGGAGGACGGGGCTGTGGCCCCCCCACACCCTCTAGCAGATCATTACATGAAGGAACCTTTTAAAAAACCAAGCGCGTCCATGCTCACAGGTGTACACACGGGTGATCACACCCACAAACTACACCCTTTTTGGCTCCTACCTCAAAGCACACTGTGTTCTGTTGATCTTATGTGCTGCACAATAATGTTTAATATTTAGTATTTACTGTCATATTCCCATATATCATTGTGATGCTGTTTATTCTATTACTCTTGTTCTCTTCTGCTTGCTTTCTTTTTTCTTTCTCAGCAGGTGATCCAGGTGATTGATATATGCATTTTTTTTCTGCTCATTCTGTTGGTTTTTGTCTTTTGCCCTTCTCCCCCGTCCCTCTTCTCAGCTGTTTCTCTTTCCCTCTTTCTTTCTCCCCTTCTTTCCCCCAGTCAAGTCTGTCCCGTATTCAGTAAGTGAAAATAAAATAAACAATAAAAGGTGAATCAAATGGACCATTACGGCAAGGCTGGGATGGTCAATTTGGTAAAGTAAATCCGTTGGGCATCTTTCTTTGCCTTTAGACAACAATTCTGATGGCAAAAGAGCCAAACGGGACAGGCCAAAAAAAAAATACCCGTGTAGGTGTGGACACAGCGTAAAAGAGTTAGTAGTTTATTTTCTTACTACCTGTAATTTATTGCAGATTACTTGTATTTGCTTAATTATTTACTAAATGTTTGAGGTGTGAAATAAACCGCAATGGAGCAAAATATGGGCGTGTGTGGTTGGAGGATGTGTTAGTGCGTGTGCACGCGCGGGGGGGCGCGAACATTTTTCTTGTAAAACAAAGGGGGGGCCAGCAAAAAAAGTCTGGGAACCACTGGTATAAGACCTTTCAGAGTCTTATATTCTATCTCCTTTTTGTTGTCTTTATAGAAGGCCAGCGAAAAGGCTGGAGACATGATGGTACACTCAAAAGAATGAATGAGGTGGATTGTTCAGTGTATATTAATTATTTTCATTTTACTTAAAATATATGTTTTTGGTAAGTTAAAATATGTTTTTCTAATTAAGTCTACGTAATTGTGTCTATTATTGTGTGTACAGAATACTAATGTGTTACTTGATGGCATAACATTTAAGTTAATTAGGATCGATATACTTCGTATATCCACAATGTGGCAGTAATGCAAAAACAGTTGCAATAAAACTGCAAAGAACAACAAGGTTTCAGGGCTTGGGCCTGCTCATGCGCAAGACTTCAAATTTAACTTAAAAACGTTGTTTTTGGCGCCAAGCTGCTGTTTCTTTTTTTTCCAAATAAGTTGGATGTACTTAATTCATTTGTGTGGAACCTGCTGACAAAATAGATTTATGTGAAACTAATTAGTAAAGCACAAGGTGGCTGAAAATATAATATTTGAATTAATCTAACTTAAATTTCACATTTTACTACCACAAATAAGAAATGTGCTTAAAAATTAATCTAAACTATCTCACCTGTAAATACATCATTTATGTTCATACAACACAACTTGATTTAGGTAGTCTTAAATATCTCCTGTTAATCCTAAGGAGTTTTTTTAAAATTAGATGACCTAAAGGTTTTTGCTTTAAACTAACATAATGTAATTTCGTGGAACCTGTTGACAAAATAATTGTAATTAAAGTCAACGTTTCATTTTGTTTGAGTGTAGGATGTGAGCAGCTGATGATATTCCTGGAGGAGCTTTAGAAATCATTTGAAGTGTTTAATGAACATAATATATGACAAAGAGTACAAGGAAAAAAAATTCTCAAGGAGGGAGGGGTCAACATGGGGCTAGAAGGGGGTGAATAACAGCCTGTTTAAAATATGGAGGGACACAGTTAAGGATTATTCATTACCTTAAGAGTAAATGGTGTGTGAGACCTTTTTGAACAGTGAAGTTGCTAAAGTGTCAAATGGGCAAAACAATGGCTTCATTTTATCAACCAAACTGATGAGACTGTTCAGAGAGGTGGCAGGTGTCTCTGTGTGCAGGCAGGAATAGGACCCAAAGTGCAGACTCACGGCAGGCAAAACTGTATTTCAAAACTCAGCTTTTATTGCTGGAGGGCAAAACGTAACAAAAATCCAAATAAACTTACATGAGCAGGCAGACAGAACACACAGCATAAATGAGAGTAGATCACAACACAGACACAGAAACACAGGGCTTAAATACACAGAGGGAGCAATCAGGGAATGAATAACAGGAGGGAAACACAGCTGGGGCAAATCAGGCCTAACGAGACAGGGGAAGCAAAACCAGATGCACTTACATGAGACAGACTTTCAAAGTAAAACAGGAAACATAACACAGACGTGAACTTGACAAGGGGATACAGCTGACAGGGGAGACAGAGCAACTAGAGAACACAGAGACATAAACCATAAGACAGAACTCAAAGAAACCAAAGGAGGCTGGACCAGACGAGGAGGGTGGCGCTGCAGGCGACGGCGTGGGAGCCGCAGGTGGTGGCGCTGCAGCGGAGACAGGTTGCTGGACGGACCCCTCGGACCCCTCGGACCCTCCAGCGGAGGCGAACAAAGGCTGGTGCGGTTCTCCAGAACCCCCAGCGGGAACAGAAGGCTGGACGGGCCCCTCGGACCCTCCAGCAGGACCAGGTTGCAGAACAGATGACTGGGGAGAGGAGTGGCGGTGGCGATGTTTCCTTCTGGAAGAGGGAACCGGTGGAGAAATGGAGACGACCTCCTCATCCTCCGACCACATAGCCGCCAGGGAAAAGGCAGGCGAAAGGACAGGCGAACAAGGTCCCGGCTGGCGTGAGGAAGGAGAAGAAGTCCGTGGCAGCGTTGAGGCAGGTGGAGAGTGTGTTGTCCTGGGTCAGCGGTAAAGAAGTGGAGGTGGAAATAGAGAGAGCAAGCTCGCCAGCCCGGACTTGCTCCCTCCAGGCAGCTATGGAGTTGCCCAGCACAGTGTCTGTAGAAAGCTGAGTTAGCCGAGGGTTGCTCCGAATGACAGCGTCTACTGCGCTTAGCCCAACCGCCATGGTCCTTAAATCCTTGGACTGGGCAATGCCGTCAAGAAGCTTAATCATCCGCTCCATCTCAGCGTTAAACTCAAAGGCTGAAGAGTCGCAGGGTCCATGTTCTGGTCGCGATCTTCTGTCAGGTGTCGCTGTGTGCAGGCAGGAATAGGACCCAAAGTGCAGACTCACGGCAGGCAAAACTGTATTTCAAAACTCACGTTTTGCCCTCCAGCAATAAAAGCTAACAAAAAGCCAAAAAGTAGTGATATGATGTTCTGTATCGAGGCTTCGAAGCTTATGTCGAGTAATTGAGGGGGCGTTTCCGCGATGCGCGTATCGAGGCTTGCTTCATTTATGGGAGGAGCTGAAAATGATGACGTCCGAAGCCTCGCTGCCCGGCTGTACCACGTGACTGGTTCATGAAGCGGTTCGAACTTTGCCGCGAGCTATGACAGCGATATAAACCCTCAGACTTCAATCAAAATGTGGGTGTTTGATGGAGAGTTGTTAGTGAGAGTTTGGAGACAGTTTGGAGGTTTATGAGAGTGAGGAGAGAAAGTCAGGAGAGAATGGAGCCAGCTAAGAAGAGGAGGATGTCCTCCCCTGTGTGGGAACATTTTGATCTTATTCCTCCCAACAAGGTATGTAAATTTCTACAGAAGATGTATTTTCATAATACTGATGGTGCAATACAATTTATGTTGAGCTGTCTGTACTTTTGTACAAGGTGAAGTGTTTGCTATGTGCCAGGGAGCTGGGCTATAACAACAACACCTCATCCATGCTTAGGCACTACAGAGCTTTGCATGAGAATAAGAGGAACACCGATTGTGGAGCAAGACCAGGTGAGCATCAAATGCAATGATAATATAGCATGCAGTAATGTTACTAAATGATATATCAATATTATACAACTGTAATAAGTTACGTGTGTGATATTTATATTTGTGCTTTGTCTTTATTGTCTTTCCTCAGGAGAACAATCTCAAATAGATGAAGACCTGGTCAGCATGGTGATTGAGGACTCCCAGCCATTTAGCATTGTGGAGGACAAAGGATTCAAAAGATTTGTTAAATCATTAAATCCCAGCTATGTTCTCCCCACTAAAAAGGTCATAAAAGCAGTGAAAATTTAGTTTTTACAGAATAAAATGTGAACAGGCAGTGTGTGGCTGTCCATACCTCAACGTTACAAAAGCATGACTACTGTCCACACCCCAACCACACCTCACCTCACAGTAAATGATCATTTCCATTTCAAGCATTTCCAAATAATCATTTCCCATACTGCCAGTATAAATATACACAGTATACTTCCATCACTACAATATACATGTTTTACACACTCCTTTTGTTGTTGACATTTACAGGCTGTGTGCAAAAGGCCACACTCTTCAAATTCATGCCAACTAATATTTTTACGTCCAGTAGGTGTCCTGCTAGAGCAAATGAAGCTTCAAGAAGCTTTGTGCTGGGGTGAACCAATTGGATGAAAAGCTTCAGTGCTTCATGAAGCTTCATCTGCCCATCACTGCCAAAACACCAAATAAACTTACATGAGCAGGCAGACAGAACACACAGCATAAATGAGGGTAAATCACGACACGGACACAGAGAAACACAGGGCTTAAATACACAGAGGGCGCCATCAGGGAATGGGTAACAGGAGGGAAACACAGTTGGGGCAAATCAGGCCTAACGTAACAGGGGAAGCAAAACCAGACGCATTTACATGAGACAGACTTTCAAAGTAAAACAGGAAACATAACACAGAGACGTGAACTTGACAAGGGGATACAGCTGACAGGGGAGACAGAGCAACTAGAGAACACAGAGACATAAACCATAAGACAGAACTCAAAGAAACCAAAGACTAGAAATGATAAATATAATAAACTCAAAAACCCTGGGCCAACGACCCAGGCATCCTAACAAGAGGTTGGTGCAAAGAGTGATGAGCAGCTAATATGTTCTTGATATTATGGGTCTCATTAACACAGAAAGGTTTCACACTCTTTATTTGACTGAACAGTTGGAGCAGGACGTGCAGACGTGACAATGTTTCTGATTGTGTCAAATAAAACTTCTGAATTCTCTTGCTGTTTGGATAAAATACGTGGCCTTCACATTTGTGATATTATTAGAAGAATGTAAGAGCTCTTTATATCACAAAGATGCAAGTTTATTCTTTGATTGTTTTTTCTGTTGGGAACAAAACATTTTTACAACAATTTGTTGTTCTATAAGGATCGTGGTCCTTGATGGACCTACACTGACCTCATGTCAGATTTGTAGATAGATTTAGCCTATGTTTCTATTTTCAAACCCTTTAAGCTGAGAGAACATTTCATTTACAGCTTGTTTTAAGTGTGATAGAGACTCAGTCCTGGGGGGAATACCCTTTATATGTGCAGGTGTACAGAACTAAAACTGTTGAGTGGAACTGCATGCATTGCACAGAAACGTGCACAGTTCCTGTTACTGTAGAGAATCCCATATTTGCTTTATTAGACTGTAGGACAGAAACCCCAGGGGAAACCGTGGGTTAGCTGACCAAGTTAATAACAAGCTTTGTGTGGCTGTTTGTCCTGATCACCAGTGTTGGGTAAGTGAACTTAGATAACGAACAGAAACCCTGAGTATGCCAAACTCACTTCACTGCATAGGGCCCAGTTACACTGCTGTGTAAATGAAACACTTTAATGATTGGTTATGTGTCAGTACTATTAGAACAGCTGACACATACCTTCTCTAAAGACCAGGTTTTTATGGCTTTTAACCCCAAAACATGCTACGCCAAAAAGCAGTCCACCCACAGTCCCCCGGCACAGATTAGTAATACACTATTAGAGTAGTAATACACCAGTAAGTGCCAGGATGATTGTCCTGTTTTATACATCAAGGAAACCAAACAACCTCTGGCCAAGCACATGGCTTAAGGCAGAAGAGCTACCTCATTATCACCATCATTGATTATTATGTCTAAAGCTGGGTTACATCTTAAACTAATTGAGCTAATTTAAGTTAGAATTTAACTTCTATATAAAAAGAACTTTACAGGTACTTTAAAATGACTAAACCACAAAAACAACACATGCTATTGTAAAGTAAGTGCAGCTTTGATTTAATATTACACTGCGTTCACATGCTTATTTTTTGCATAGACATTTAGACATGATGATTTGTTTTTTGTATGTACATTTATTCACTGACTGTTTTCATTCATTGTTACTGATCTCTTTGGCAGTTCATCCATTCCTATATGCATTTGTACTTGACGCGTCAAAGTAAAAATAGATAAATAATAATGATGATAATTTACTATTATTATTATTATTATTATTATTATTATTGCTGTTATTATTATTGCAGCCACAGGTAGGTGGCAGTAATGCATCTCTATAGTCGTTGTCAGCCGCCGATACAGAAGAAGAAGACTTCGTCCGAAAGACCGTGGAGCGCAGGCCGGTCGTTGTGTCCCAGTCATGGCGGGTTTCAGTAAATATCTGACAGCTAGGAACTCCTCCATAGCGGGCAGCATTTTGTTTGTGTTCGTGCTGCTGAAGCACAGGAAGCGGACCAAGTCAAACAGGTAAGCGGCTGCTGTGTGTCGCTCAGCAGCTGGTTGTCAGCGACAGTCATGCTACTGAGGAGCGGCTAGCAGCTGACAGGCGACCTGCCGCTGCTCGGCGCTCCCGAGGCTCCTTTCTAAGCAGGCACGTTTTCTGTGTGCTCTTCGGGGTCCTCTTGTTTCGGCATACATCCCAACACGAACAGAAATAACGTGTTCCCGACACACTGTCGCACAGCCAGAATTCTGTGGCTTGGTGTCTTCTACTGTTTCTTTCTCAGTAATGTCGTACTGTCAGCCAAAGTTGTGTGTGTAATCTAATAAGCTAGTGTGTAGTTATCTGTCAGCCACGACAGCAGTAACCCCGCTGGCAGGTGACGTGGTGAATGTTGTGGGAAAGAGGTCGCTCTGAGGCGGTGAAGGCTGAGGCTGTAGTCCCGTGTGTGAGTCCTGTAAACGGGCCTCATGCTACAGGATGGCAGCGGAGGCCACAGTTACCAGCGTGTTTATCGTTTAATGCCCTGTTTTTCAGAGGAAGCTCAGACCTGGTGCTGAACACGCAGGTATGTTGAAACACCCTGAGCGGAGTGTCCAAAGTCTACATAATACTTAGTTTGGTGCATTTAATTCTTGTCTGAACCTCTTCATGCAGAAGGATGGCAAAAAAGATCGCGCAGCTGTGGACAAAGTTTTCTTCCTCCGGATCCTCCGGATCCTCCGGGTCTTGGTGCCTCGCGTTTTCTGCATGGAGGTAAGAGTGGACTCGAACCAGCGACCGCCTGCACTCACTGCTCTCTTCATATAGGTGCTTTGGTTCGACTCCAGGCCAGTGGACAGTTCATCATGCCGGTGTAGACATGCTGCACATTTCTTCTGATCGCGGCCCTTACATGGATGTTGCGTTTGAAGGCTTCATGCATGGTGTACACACTGCATCCTTTATTCTAGAAACTAGCAGAAGAGCCAGTACAGACCCTCACATATCTGTAGGACCTCCCAGAATACAAAGCGTACGTGGCTCCGGAAAGTTCCGGATCAGCAGGTTGCTTTGGTTCGTGTCACAGTGAGGTTACTGTGTTCACATCATTGTCAGTGAAATGAACACAGCAGGTGTATGAATATGGTACTCTGACAGTAATGACCTGATGATAAGGTCGTAGTGATACCAGCTCTTCATCTTTGCTTCCTTCTGGTCAGCATTATGTTGAAGGCACCTGTTGCCAGTCCTCCCATTGAAACGTACTGGTGCCCGTGGTGTTCGATTGGCCGCTCTCTGACATTTTCATGGTTATTGGTATTAAATTGTGATTCTAGTTTTGTGACAGCCCTAATCACTGAGGCCGTTCACCTATTTGACCAGTGATGACTGGGCCAACCATAAACATTGAGTCTGGTAATGGTTGAAAGATACTGGGAAACAGTTTCCACAGCGTTGCTGTGATTGCAGCAGAGCCCTTTGACACAGAGACAATAACTCCACAAGTCAAGGTCGCCGCCACATGGCTGCTCCTGGTCTCGTCTTATCTCATCAGTTCATTAGATACGAGCAGAGTCAAAGGTAGGACCATAAACATCTGCAGTCTTTTACACACTAACCAGTCTGTGGGCGCTGTCTCCCCTCTCCTCCACAGGCTGGCTACCTGATGTTTATTGCTGCCATGCTGGTGGCCAGAACCTACTGTGACGTGTGGATGATCCAGAACGGGACCATGATCGAAAGGTCAGGCTTCAGTGTTTACGATGTTTCTTTGTGTTACAGGAGTAAATCAGACGACACAACAAAGATGAGACGGTGATAAATCACTAGAGTGGGGGGCGGGGCAGTGTGTGGTCGTAGCGTCGGCGATGTTGATGCCCTACCAGGCCGAAGCAGAGCAGGGGGCGTTCCCGGCTTTCTCTGCTGCTGCTCACACAATGAAAGTTTGAAAACGTAACGTGGATTCTGCTTTGCTGTCTTTACAGGAACTGATGACTGTGTTTTGGTTCTTCACAGTGGTATTATAAGCAGAGACAGCCGTGTGTTCAACACGCACTTTTGTTCCTACATGTCAGTCATACCAGGGGTAACTGTCAACAAGTGCTGTGTTAGAAGAAGCCATTAACATGGTAGCTCTAACATCTGCTTTGTGTGCGGTCTGTGAGGTACAACGCTGACCTGTGGTCGTCATGGGGACGTGTAACATCCTGGCACAGGTTCACTGGAATGCTGTTCAGTGTGTGCTCATTACTCCGGCCGCCGGCTCTGGATCAGCTGGCTCGACCTGCAGCTGGTCAGACGTGGCGTGTAGTATGAACTTGTTCTGCTTCAGAGACTGTGTGCGCCGTTTCAAGTGTCACATGACCCTGGCACACAAAGCGCTGCGTACGAGTGCTGCATCTTTGTAGGAGCAGTGAAAGGCGCTGCATTGTTGAGAAGCGCCTGAAGCTGAGTTTTTCAAACGCAGACTTGTTCTGTGTGCACTCTGCAAATGTCAGAAACCCAGGAGAGAGCGAGCTGGGCGGGACCCAGATGTGCTTTGATCCATGTCTTCACGGTGGAGACCGTCACGCTCTGATCCCGGAGTCGAAGCTGCTGGAGAGCAGACGGAACTACTGTTGATTATAGATTTGATATTGCTGCAGATGTTGAATTACGAGCACACACTGCACTTGGGTTTGGGCTGCCATATTTTGTTATTTTTCTGTGCGATTAGGTGGATCTGACAAATATTTGTAATGTATGTAACAAATGCAGTTTACACATGGCCCAGTGACGCCTCAGGCCTCTGTGCACAGCAGCTAATAACATGGAAATGCATAGATTGAGTAGTGTTCCAGTGTTGCTCCGTGTCAGGATCCACCGTCCTCTTTGTGTCACATCATAAATTGCACACAGCAAGCTTCAGTGTTTGTCTCTGACCTTGGCTTTGTTTGCTCATCTTTGTTCTTGTTGTGGTTTGCAGTGCAATTATTGGTCGTTCCACTAAAGATTTCAAGATCTGCTTGTTGAAGTTTATTGAATTCATGCCAATTGTAAGTGTGAACTCTGGAGTCCTGAGGTTTGTGACACCCACGTTGATTTCATGCTCCCACATCCCATCATCACACTAGCATGATCTGCTTGGCTAACTGTGTGACTGACTGCTTTTCATGGCACAGAAACTGGTGTAATTATCACACTGACATAAACTGAGCATGGCTGATTGTCTGTAGTTTGCATGGCTTTCATCACCTCGAGCTGTGTTCCTGCACGCTGTTCTCCTGGGAGCTTTCTTTGAATGTCTGACTGGCTGTTTCCAGATATCCTTGGTGAACAACTTCCTGAAGTTTGGTCTGAATGAGCTGAAGCTGAGGTTTCGTGAGAGGCTAACCCAGCATCTCTACAACCAGTACCTGCAGTAAGTACACCAGTGATGCTGTGCTCGTCGTGTGCAGAGGGTTTCACCTTCAGTGCATGTGAGACACTGACAGCAGCAGGGTTAGGCTGCTGTATTTAAACTTCAGTGAAACGAGTGGCTTTGTTTGCTAAATCTGGGGAGCAGATGTGAGACGGTGTCAGTCGGCTGTGGTGTTGAAGCCTCTGTGTGCCTGTGGTCACTGAACACCTGGAGCATGTTGTTCAAATGCATGTAAGCCAGGCCTGTGTGGCTGCAGCGTTCTCTTGTTTGCTACTATCAGCTCGGCACTACTGAACTTTGACCCTGCAGATGTAACTGAGGAGAGCCAAAGCAAACAGCGTCAGCCTCTCTTCCATCACAGGGACTCTGACCCGACTCGTAGTGATTAGAGCTGTTGTGTGATTGCTGCACTCTGTTTCCTGCTTCTTCAGAGGTTACACTTACTACAAAATGGGAAACTTGGACAACCGTGTAGCCAACGCAGACCAGCTGCTGACACAGGATGTGGAGAAGTTCTGCAACAGTGTGGTGGATCTGTACTCCAACGTCAGCAAGGTACTCCCATACATGTTAATGATCAATCAGCTGCACTCCCCCATCATGCAGGTGTAATTCGGCCACAGTGGGATGTAAATCCACTGTACACATCAGAGTATCATCACCCCGTGGGGCGGGTGGATGGAGAGCAAGGTGACACCGCAGAGTCAAACTGATATCATGGATATATGTAGTAAAAACCTCTGACTGCAATAATTTAACAAGATCGTCGCCTGGGCTTTGAAATGGATAGCAGAGGTGTGGTTACCAGGAGGCTGAGGGTGCAGTGGTGGGAGGACTGGGCCACATCACACCGTTCACTGTGATACCAGTATAATGTGCAGAGCTGGCTGAGTTTCTGTCCGTCACATAGGCACCGAAGCACTTTTTTTTTGTAGAACATGCAAGCGGCCGTCGTTATTACCGTCTTTTTCACAAAAGAAGCCACACTTAAAATCAATCCTTTGATTTTCTCAAAAATCGACAGCGCGCCTTATGTATGAATTCTGGTTGTGCTTACTGACCTCAAACCGATTTTATGTCCACGGCGCTCATGTCAAAATGTTTCAGTACAACTTTGCTAAGCTACGAAGCCGCAGACTGGAGCCTGGTGGAGTGATGCGCACTGTGATACGCACTGTGATACGCACTGTGCTTCAACATAATATTACAGTATTGTGTGCATAAGGAGCCCAAATGGCTCCTGTTAAGACATGTGCATGAAGTGGATTTTAAAGTCCATCAGTGGCGCAGTCGATCATGAGAACAGAGCAGCTGTGAGAGAATTCAACATTAATGAATCGATGGTACGAAGTGCAGGAAGCAAGAAGAACGAGTCGAGTTTGGTTTTCTTATAATCCCAAAAAAGACATGTTTGACTTATTTATTGGGCACACTGCAAAGCAGCTCTTTAGCTAGTGTGGATATACATGCTGAGGATATGTCGGCCAGTTTCCACTGGAAATGCCTTTTGGTTAAGCTGTTGCATTGTTGTACAGCTGCACATAAAACAGCTGCTTGTTCAAGTGAAAAAGTATTTTGTCTCGCGCCAGTTATATCGTTATCGCACATTTTCAAATATATGGTGATAAATATTTTTGGCCATATTGCCCTGCCCCAGTGGTGGGGCCGCCCTCTACCACGTGGGCGGGGCTTTCTGTGCGGGACGTGTTTGCGTCTGTAGCTACAGCTGTTCACTTTCTGTTTGGTGTCTCTGCAGCAGCTCTGGACTCGTGAGGCCTGCTGTGGCGTTTCCCTGTGTCTAACTCTTTCCTGTTTGTGTCCTGCAGCCTCTGTTAGATATTGGCCTGTACATCTTCAAACTGACAAGTGCCATCGGTGCCCAGGTAAGCAAGTTTCCAAGAAATGTCTTTATTTTGGGATGGAACGAGTACAATGATTCCTGTTGGTTCTCAGGTCTGTGTGATCAGCACTGTCAGCTGTAGGCTTGTCTGGGCTGGTTGTAGCAGGACTCCTGAGTCAGCAGAAATCACCTTCCTCCTCATCATGAAACGCTTCCTGTCTTTCCCTCTGCTACAAATCACCCTGACATCTGCATCTCCTCCATCTAGCTGTCCAACAAGAGGAGAGCTGCTGCTTGAAGCCCTCTGTGTACATGTGTGCTCACACAGCTTTCTTCCACAGTATGACTGTTGTGCGTTACCACAGCTCCCATTGTGTGCTTCCACAAAGACATGCTTCTGACCTTCCCTTCTTTAGGCGTCTGTCAGTGTGCATGTTTCTTTAATTTGTGCGTTGGAGGACAGAGCTTGGTCCAAAGCCTGCGATGGCTGAAGGTCGGTGGGTCGATCGCTGTCTGGTCCAACATAAACACCTAAAGTTCTCCTTCTGAACTCAAACAATCCCGAGGTTGTGCTACTGTGTTGTACCAGAATAAACGTGTCTAACCAGAGTTCAGGTGGCCTCCAATAGTACTGAAGTATTTCTACTCAATCAAAGGACTGTCGAAGTCGTTTTTGACCAGGATATTTCCTCCAGTGAGGGTCCACCTCCTTACATCTGTTACGTCTTCTCATTGTTTGCCGCGGGCACATCTTAAGCTCAGGTGTGCTGCTGTCTCTGTATTCATCATCACCTAGGGTCCAGCCAGCATGATGGTCTACCTGCTGATCTCAGGGCTGTTCCTGACCAGATTAAGGAGGCCAGTGGGCAAGATGACCGTGACTGAGCAGCGTTACGAGGGCGAGTACCGCTACGTGAACTCTCGCCTCATCACCAACAGGTAAGCCTGTCAGCCACTCGTCTGTTACTGTGCAGGCCTGGCGTGTTTGTTAACGATGCATCTTCTCATCAGTGAGGAGATTGCCTTCTACAATGGGAACAAGAGGGAAAAACAGACCATTCATAGCGTTTTCCAGAAACTGGTGAGTAGCCCTGGGTTACCCAGGCTGAGGGACTGTGCTTGACCTCAGTAAGTACTCATGTAGAGAAACTTAGAAGATGCAAACATTTTGCTTTTGAAGGATGAAACCAGTAAAGCAGGAGAAATGTCCAGTTCCTGGTAACTAGAGTGAATATGGGAGTGTAATCCAGACTGTCCTTCCAGGTGGACCACCTGCATGACTTCATCTTCTTCCGGTTCTCTATGGGTGTCGTGGACAGTATAATTGCTAAGTGTAAGTAGCTGTTTTGCTGACGTGCTCCTCGTCCAGTCCTCCACCGAGCATCAGTAACAGCCTGTAACTGACAGAATGAAGCCATTTTCATCACGTTCACCCCAACAACATAAAGCGTCGTCCTGTGTGTGCACGTGCTGTTCCTTTGCAGATCTGGCCACCGTGGTGGGATATCTGGTGGTTAGCCGGCCGTTCCTGAACCTTTCCCATCCACGGCACACACACAGCACACACTCGGAGCTGCTGGAGGTGAGCGGAGCTGTACTGTAACTTAACACGCGTCTGAAAGAGTACTTTATAAATCCTGACATTTGTTAAAGCCGCGATGATCTAGATTACAAATGTAATAATGAACTGTAGCTTCTGTCAGCATCGCTAGAACAACCTTGACTTTGTCCTCTGATAGCACTGTGGCAGCAGGAGGTACAGTCTGAGGTGTAACCTGGCAGCATCAGACGGGACGAACAGGTGTTACGTTGAGTTTGGGTCAGGTGATCGTGGGATCGTGGCATTAACGGGGAGAGGGGGGCTCAAAAGAGACTTTTCTTTCTTATTCTCATTTAAAATGTCTCGCTTTTATTAAATAATTATCTGAATCTTACAAAGTGGTGATCGGATTAAATGTATAGAAGTCCATTACTGTATATAGGAACTATTACGTCTAATATACTCTAGTAAGCTACAGTACTTTGGGAACCATCTGTGCAGTTCTGTTGAAGAACGATGTTGAATCCACAGATATTGTAGAAAAATTGATTTCTGTGCTTTGGTTTTACATGTGCATTAAATTAAAGTTGATTATGTCGATTAAGCATTGTGAGGTGGACGGTGGTTACCTAATATTGTTGCTATAAGTTGGCGACCCTGTTAGTTAGTTTAATATTTCTGCTAAGTACTCTTTAAAATACCAGAATAGGGAGGATGGTGCAGGTTTAACTTTATTAGATTGATCAGTGTTGCTGAACTATAAGATGTTTTGGCTGCAGTGTATTCTGTGTATAACAGAATAGCTTCAGTCTCTTGTTTTTAAAAACTTGAGTATGAACTTATACAAAATGCAGCAAGATATTTATAAAAAAGACACTATATCAGATTAATTTAGGTATCGGCAGATATCCAAATTTGTGGTATCGGACATAAAAAGTGTTCTGGTGCCATGTGTAGTGTGGCACTGCAGACCTGTGGCTTTCTATTCAATGGTAAGGATGCGTTTCAGGTCATTATGTAACAAACAGGAAAGTAAAGTAAACACTTCTGTGCAATATGTGTGATGCATTACACTTTAGAGCACCAACTCTAACACTGATCACAGCAAAGAGGGGACATGCAGCATGCAATTATATTGCACACTATGCTGCGATGCTGTTGACTCTCAGAGCGGAGTTATATATGGATCATGGAATGGGAATTCCCACTGGTGTGTCCAGCCTCCTGTGGCAACAGTGGAGTATCTGGAGGATGAAGTGTTGCCTTTAAATGGCTCCGTGCTTCAGTCTATCTGCTGCCAGGCTCCGCCTCCAACTATCCGGGAGCTCCGTGCCGACTGATTCCAGATCTGTGAAAGGGTCCATGATTGATTTGATTTTTCAGGGTGTCTGTGAACTCGGATTCTGTCCTGATCATTTTCATGTCTGTCCAACGATGTGGCGTCCCTTCAGTCCTCATGTTAGACGTCCAGCATAATTAGTTTTCACACATAGATTTAATGCTTTATTAACTGTATGTTTATGCTGCAGTCGGGACGTGCAGCAGGAGCGCAGCTTTAACAAACTGCTGTAGTAATGTTTGGGCTTTGAGGTTTGACTGATTGCTGTTCGTAGGACTACTACCAGAGCGGCAGGATGCTGCTGAGAATGTCCCAGGCCCTGGGCAGGATTGTTCTGGCTGGCCGGGAGATGAGCCGGCTCTCAGGGTGAGTGTGCAGAAGGGGGAGCTGTGCTTTGAGCCAATATTTCCTTAGAGCTTAGATTTGACTGCTCATCTTTAAATGGATAATAATGTCCTACAGCACTGGCATGATGAGCGCTGGCTGTCTGGGTTGTGTAGTGTGTTTCCAAACACAGCTGGTGTGCTGTTCACTGAGGATGTGTTGAATTGTGCCCCCGACAGGTTCACGGCTCGTATCGTTGAACTGATGAAGGTGCTCAAGGACCTTAATGCTGGCAAATACGAGCGCACCATGGTGTCCCAGCAGGAGAAGGGTACGCATGAGTCCTGATGTACTGTGAAGTGGATTTGCGACAGCTGCCATCATCATTTGTTTTTCCGCTGTGTTTAGAAGCAGATGCTGCAGAGAAACTGGTCCCGGGCAGTGGTCAAATTATTAACAAAGACAACCTCATCAAGTATGTGCTGCTTGTGTGGTTTCACTTTGTGCTTTAGTGCGATATCGAGTGTGATTTATGTTTTCCTCTCTGCAGATTTGAGAATACTCCCCTAGCAACACCCAATGGAGACATCCTGATCAGAAATCTTACGTTTGAAGTAAAGTGTGCATGCATTACCTCATCTCCATCGAGTACTACGACATGTTTTAGGATCAAATACTTATTTCACTCAGTGGTGTGCTGACACAGTTCAAACTTTTCGTGGCTGCATGTATGTGTGATGCTGTCTACCTGAGATCAGCCGGGGCTCAGATAGCTTTGTCCCTGTGTCTGATGTTCAATGGGACGTTGTGTAGACGCTGTTCTCTCTTTTCTGAAGGTGAAGTCTGGCACTAATGTTCTTGTGTGTGGACCCAACGGCTGTGGGAAGAGCTCCCTGTTCAGGGTGCTGGGAGAGGTAGGGCTGCACCATCAGTAATCAGTTTCATCTCAAGCTGGTTTTACTTTTATGATGTGGATTTATTTGGTTGTGTTTTAGCTGTGGCCTCTGTTTGGTGGGCATCTGACAAAACCTGAGAGGGGGAAGCTTTTCTACGTCCCACAGGTGAGTCTTCAGGAGGCGATGTGTGAGCTTTACTTTAACTCTGATGCAGTTTGAGGAAGATGGTCTCTAAAAATGAGACGGGATAAAACACAACACTGTCAGAGTTTATTTATAGACTACTCCAGAGTCTCACTGGCTTCCTGCACTTTTCACAACCTCCCTGTTCACCAGGAGCATGCTAGTGTGTTAAAGCCTCCTGTGTGTAAACACAGGTCTGAGCGATTCTTCAGTAGATGCTCATTTCATGCCCAAATATTGTTTGGAGTGTAGGTCTCTGCGGAGATGTTACCCACAACACGTTTAAGGGTCAGCTTGGAAAGCACAGCATTAATGCATCCCTTCACAAGTCCTCCTCTGTTTCTGTCCAGAGACCCTACATGACTCTGGGTTCTCTGAGGGACCAAGTCATTTACCCCGACACCCATGAAGAACAAAAAAGGAAAGGCATCTCTGATCAGGTACGACACTGCAGATTTCCTCCACACTGCCACTGTGTATGTGTGTATGACTCTATATTTGTGTACAGGTGCTGAAGGAATACCTGGATAATGTTCAGCTGGGTCACATCCTGGACCGGGAGGGCAGCTGGGATACTGTCCAGGACTGGATGGACGTTCTCAGTGGAGGGGAAAAACAGAGGATGGCTGTAAGGACTCAGTTGTACTTCTCCACATGCTGAAAAGCACACACCAGCCATTGGTTTGCATATTTATGCTGAACAGCCATAAACATGTGTTAAACTCTTCAGGCCTCCACTGTCACCTCCACTGTCACCTCCACTACTGTCAACTCTACTGTCAACTCTACTGACACCTCTACTGACACCTCCACTGACACCTCTACTGACACCTCTACTGTCACCTCCACTGACACCTCCACTGACACCTCCACTGTCACCTCCACTGTCACCTCCACTGTCACCTCCACTGTCACCTCCACTACTGTCAACTCTACTGTCACCTCCACTGACACCTCCACTGACACCTCCACTGACACCTTTACTGACACCTCTACTGTCACCTCCACTTTCACCTCTACTGTCACCTCTACTGACACCTCTACTGACACCTCCACTGACACCTCTACTGTCACCTCCACTGACACCTCTACTGTCACCTCCACTGACACCTCTACTGACACCTCTACTGTCACCTCCACTGTCACCTCTACTGACACCTCCACTGTCACCTCCACTGTCACCTCTACTGTCACCTCTACTGACACCTCCACTGTCACCTCTACTGACACCTCCACTGTCACCTCTACTGTCACCTCCACTGTCACCTCTACTGACACCTCCAATGTCACCTCTACTGTCACCTCTACTGTCACCTCCACTGTCACCTCCACTACTGTCAACTCTACTGTCACCTCCACTGACACCTCCACTGTCACCTCCACTGTCACCTCCACTGTCACCTCCACTGTCACCTCTACTGTCACCTTTACTGTCACCTCTACTGACACCTCTACTGACACCTCCACTGTCACCTCTACTGACACCTCTACTGTCACCTCCACTGTCACCTCCACTGACACCTCCACTGTCACCTCCTCCACTGTCACTTCCACTGTCACTTCCACTGACACCTCTACTTACACCTCTACTGACACCTCCACTTTCACCTCCACTGTCACCTCCACTGTCACCTCCACTTTCACCTCCACTGTCACCTCCACTGTCACCTCTACTGTCACTTCCACTGTCACCTCTACTGTCACCTCCACTTTCACCTCTACTGTCACCTCCACTGTCACCTCTACTGACACCTCCACTGACACCTCCACTGTCACCTCCACTGACACCTCCACTGTCACCTCCTCCACTGTCACTTCCACTGTCACTTCCACTGACACCTCTACTGACACCTCTACTGACACCTCCACTTTCACCTCCACTGTCACCTCCACTTTCACCTCCACTGTCACCTCTACTGTCACTTCCACTGACACCTCTACTGACACCTCCACTGACACCTTTACCGTCACCTCTACTGTCACCTCCACTTTCACCTCTACTGTCACCTCCACTGTCACCTCTACTGACACCTCCACTGACACCTCCACTGACACCTCCACTGTCACCTCCACTGTCACCTCCACTGTCACCTCCACTGACACCTCTACTGTCACCTCCACTGACACCTCCACTGACACCTCCACTGACACCTTTACTGTCACCTCTACTGTCACCTCTACTTTCACCTCTACTGTCACCTCCACTGACACCTCCACTGTCACCTCTACTGACACCTCCACTGTCACCTCCACTGTCACCTCCACTTTCACCTCTACTGTCACTTCCACTGACACCTCTACTGACACCTCCACTGACACCTTTACCGTCACCTCTACTGTCACCTCCACTTTCACCTCTACTGTCACCTCCACTGTCACCTCTACTGACACCTCCACTGACACCTCCACTGTCACCTCCACTGTCACCTCCACTGTCACCTCCACTGTCACCTCCACTACTGTCAACTCTACTGTCACCTCCACTGACACCTCCACTACTGTCAACTCTACTGTAAACTCTACTGACACCTCCACTGACACCTCTACTGTCACCTCCACTGTCACCTCCACTGTCACCTCCACTGACACCTCCACTGACACCTCCACTGACACCTCCACTGACACCTCCACTGACACCTCCACTGACACCTCAATGTCACCTCCACTGTCACCTCCACTGTCACCTCTACTGACACCTCCACTGTCACCTCTACTGACACCACCACTGTCACCGCCACTGACACCTCCACTGTCACCTCTACTGACACCTCCACTGTCACCTCCACTGACACCTCCACTTTCACTTCTACTGACACCTCCACTGACACCTTTACTGACACCTCTACTGTCACCTCCACTTTCACCTCTACTGTCACCTCTACTGACACCTCTACTGTCACCTCTACTGACACCTCTACTGACACCTCCACTGTCACCTCTACTGACACCTCCACTGTCACCTCCACTGACACCTCCACTTTCACTTCTACTGACACCTCCACTGACACCTTTACTGACACCTCTACTGTCACCTCCACTTTCACCTCTACTGTCACCTCTACTGACACCTCTACTGACACCTCCACTGACACCTCTACTGTCACCTCCACTGACACCTCTACTGACACCTCTACTGACACCTCTACTGACACCTCCACTGACACCTCCACTGACACCTCCACTGTCACCTCCACTGTCACCTCCACTGTCACCTCTACTGTCACCTCTACTGTCACCTCTACTGACACCTCCACTGTCACCTCCACTGTCACCTCTACTGTCACCTCCACTGTCACCTCTACTGACACCTCCACTGTCACCTCTACTGTCACCTCCACTGTCACCTCTACTGACACCTCCAATGTCACCTCTACTGTCACCTCCACTGTCACCTCCACTACTGTCAACTCTACTGTCACCTCCACTGTCACCTCCACTGTCACCTCCACTGTCACCTCTACTGTCACCTTTACTGTCACCTCTACTGACACCTCTACTGACACCTCTACTGACACCTCCACTGTCACCTCTACTGACACCTCTACTGTCACCTCCACTGTCACCTCCACTGTCACCTCCACTGTCACCTCCTCCACTGTCACTTCCACTGTCACTTCCACTGACACCTCTACTGACACCTCTACTGACACCTCCACTTTCACCTCCACTGTCACCTCCACTGTCACCTCCACTGTCACCTCTACTGTCACTTCCACTGACACCTCTACTGACACCTCCACTGACACCTTTACTGTCACCTCTACTGTCACCTCCACTTTCACCTCTACTGTCACCTCCACTGTCACCTCTACTGACACCTCTACTGTCACCTCTACTGTCACCTCTACTTTCACCTCTACTGTCACCTCCACTGTCACCTCTACTGACACCTCCACTGTCACCTCCACTGTCACCTCTACTGTCACTTCCACTGACACCTCTACTGACACCTCCACTGACACCTTTACCGTCACCTCTACTGTCACCTCCACTGTCACCTCTACTGACACCTCCACTGTCACCTCTACTGACACCTCCACTGACACCTCCACTGACACCTCCACTGACACCTCCACTGACACCTTTACTGTCACCTCCACTGTCACCTCTACTGTCACTTCCACTGACACCTCTACTGACACCTCCACTGACACCTTTACCGTCACCTCTACTGTCACCTCCACTTTCACCTCTACTGTCACCTCCACTGTCACCTCTACTGTCACCTCCACTGTCACCTCCACTGTCACCTCCACTGACACCTCCACTGTCACCTCCACTGTCACCTCCACTGTCACCTCCACTGACACCTCCACTGACACCTCTACTGTCACCTCTACTGTCACCTCCACTTTCACCTCCACTTTCACCTCTACTGTCACCTCCACTGTCACCTCCACTGTCACCTCTACTGACACCTCCACTGTCACCTCCACTGTCACCTCCACTGTCACCTCCACTGTCACCTCCACTGTCACTTCCACTGACACCTCTACTGACACCTCCACTTTCACCTCCACTTTCACCTCTACTGTCACCTCTACTGACACCTCCACTGTCACCTCTACTGTCACCTCTACTGTCACCTCTACTGTCACCTCCACTGACACCTCCACTTTCACCTCCACTTTCACCTCCACTGTCACCTCTACTGACACCTCTACTGTCACCTCTACTGTCACCTCCACTGACACCTCCACTGACACCTCTACTGTCACCTCTACTGTCACCTCCACTGACACCTCACTGTCACCTCCACTTTCACCTCTACTGACACCTCCACTGACACCTCCACTGTCACCTCCACTTTCACCTCTACTGACACCTCCACTGTCACCTCCACTGACACCTCCACTTTCACCTCTACTGACACCTCACTGTCACCTCCACTGTCACCTCTATTGACACCTCCACTGTCACCTCCACTGTCACCTCCACTTTCACCTCCACTGTCACCTCCACTGACATCTCTACTGACACCTCTACTGTCACCTCCACTGACACCTCTACTGTCACCTCTACTGTCACCTCCACTGACACCTCCACTTTCACCTCTACTGACACCTCCACTGTCACCTCCACTGACACCTCCACTTTCACCTCTACTGACACCTCACTGTCACCTCCACTGACACCTCTACTGTCACCTCCACTGACACCTCCACTGACACCTCTACTGTCACCTCTACTGTCACCTCTACTGTCACCTCCACTGACACCTCCACTTTCACCTCTACTGACACCTCCACTGTCACCTCCACTGACACCTCACTGTCACCTCTATTGACACCTCCACTGTCACCTCCACTGTCACCTCCACTGTCACCTCCACTGTCACCTCCACTGACACCTCCACTTTCACTCCTACTGACACCTCCACTGTCACCTCCACTGACACCTCCACTTTCACTTCTACTGACACCTCCACTGACACCTTTACTGACATCTCTACTGACACCTCCACTGACACCTTTACTGACACCTCTACTGTCACCTCTACTGACACCTCCACTGACACCTTTACTGACATCTCTACTGACACCTCCACTGTCACCTCCACTGACACCTCCACTTTCACCTCTACTGACACCTCACTGTCACCTCCACTGTCACCTCTACTGTCACCTCCACTTTCACCTCTACTGACACCTCACTGTCACCTCTATTGACACCTCCACTGTCACCTCCACTGACACCTCCACTTTCACTCCTACTGACACCTCCACTGTCACCTCCACTGACACCTCCACTTTCACTTCTACTGACACCTCCACTGACACCTTTACTGACATCTCTACTGACACCTCCACTGACACCTTTACTGACATCTCTACTGACACCTCCACTGACACCTTTACTGACATCTCTACTGACACCTCCACTGACACCTTTACTGACATCTCTACTGACACCTCCACTGACACCTTTACTGACATCTCTACTGACACCTCCACTGACACCTTTACTGACATCTCTACTGACACCTCCACTGACACCTTTACTGACACCTCTACTGTCACCTCTACTGTCACCTCCACTGACACCTCCACTGACACCTCTACTGTCACCTCTACTGTCACCTCCACTGTCACCTCCATTGACACCTCCACTTTCACTCCTACTGACACCTCCACTGTCACCTCCACTGACACCTCCACTTTCACTTCTACTGACACCTCCACTGACACCTTTACTGACATCTCTACTGACACCTCCACTGACACCTTTACTGACATCTCTACTGACACCTCCACTGACACCTTTACTGACATCTCTACTGACACCTCCACTGACACCTTTACTGACACCTCTACTGTCACCTCTACTGACACCTCCACTGACACCTCTACTGTCACCTCTACTGTCACCTCCACTGACACCTCCACTGACACCGCTACTGACACCTCCACTGACACCTCTACTGACACCTCTACTGACACCTCCACTGACACCTCCACTTTCACTTCCACTGACACCTCCACTGTCACCTCCACTGACACCTCCACTGACACCTCTACTGTCACCTCTACTGACACCTCCACTGACACCTCCACTGTCACCTCTACTGTCACCTCCACTGTCACCTCCACTGACACCTCCACTGACACCTCCACTTTCACTTCCACTGTCACCTCCACTGTCACCTCCACTGTCACCTCCACTGACACCTCTACTGACACCTCCACTGACACCTCCACTTTCACTTCTACTGACACCTCCACTGACACCTCCACTTTCACTTCCACTGTCACCTCCACTGACACCTCCACTGACACCTCCACTTTCACTTCCACTGTCACCTCCACTTTCACCTCCACTGACACCTCCACTGACACCTCCACTGACACCTTTACTGACACCTCTACTGTCACCTCCACTTTCACCTCCACTTTCACCTCCACTTTCACCTCCACTGACACCTCCACTGACACCTTTACTGTCACCTCTACTGTCACCTCCACTGTCACCTCTACTTACACCTCCACTGTCACCTCCACTGACACCTTTACTGTCACCTCTACTTACACCTCCACTGTCACCTCCACTGTCGCTCCTTTGTTTTTCTGGCCCAACCAGTCATGGTTTGGCAGATGCATGAAGTTTGGGCTTTCACCCTCTGCGGGGTCGGGCCTGCGGGGGATGAAAGCCCTTCTCTGCTTGCTAACAGACACATTTGAAGGAGCGCTTTATTCTCACACCTAAACCGGCAGTGTGATGCAGGAGTTGCCCTGTGGCTGTGGATTTGAGTATCATTTTCAGTCAACTGGTCAACTTTTGGAACAGCAGTGACTGACTTACCTAACACATCTATTTCATGTAGATGGCCAGACTGTTCTACCACAAGCCCCAGTTTGCGATCCTGGATGAGTGCACCAGTGCAGTGAGTGTGGATGTTGAGGATTACATCTACACCCATTGCAGGACGGTATGTCTTTGCATATACATAAATATAGCACATGAGCACATTCGTTTACGTCTGGGCCCACATTTGTTGGGGGGGCTCTGCTGAACTGGGGCCAGTTAGAGAGTACCTAAATTATGTGAACCTGCTCACTGGCACGACTCCTCCCGTCCAGTTTAATCATTTCTTCATTCAGTCATATCAAAGTGCATCTTGGAATTCATTGGTTTCTAGAAGTTTCCCTGTTTACAGAAACTGAACAGTTAAATGTTAGTTTGACTTCTCAGTGATGTCAGGGACTGACCTTGATCTGAATTCATTGCTTTCAGAATAGCATCTGTCCAGCGCCCTCCTTTAACTGTTGTCAGTCTAAACTGAAGCTGTCAAGTCACTGAATCCAGATCAACCTCAGAGGGCTTAGCCAGTCCTGAGCATGCAGCTTCTACTACTAACTAAACTCAGACATGCAGAAGCTGCTATCAGCTTTGAAGAAAGAGCAACAAAACTGAGGTGTTGGTCAAAAAGCTGAAAAGTCAGAAGCGTTAGTTAGTTAATCAGCCACCACACAGCTCACTGGCTGCTACCCAACAAGGCTCTCTGGCACTAGAGCTCACCTTTCTCTGGCCTGAAGTACCTTTAAACTCTGATGGGGGTCAGCTGTATGAACAGGTCCATTTGGAAGGAGGCCCTGCTGGGGCCGTAGCACACTATGAGCTTTTGCAGCAGGGTTGGAGATGATGTGGCAAAATCTCACCATGGTGTTCTTTAAAACGGGGGTTTGTTTTTTATCTCAACAGGTGGGCATCACCTTGTTCACTGTGTCTCACAGGAAATCCCTGTGGAAACATCATGAGGTAGGACTGGATGTTCTTATGATTCAAAGTGCAGATCCTGTCATTGTGTCAGCGCTCGGCTTCATTGTTGAGGCTGAGCAGACCACTCATAGTGCAGATTTGGGAGCAGTGAGTCTGTGCATAGTTCAGACTAACACGTCTGTAACGTTCAGTGATTAAGGCTTCAAACAAACTGTATTCAGGGTGGTTTGTTGTTTCAGGGGCACCAAAGCTTCCCCCCTCATCTACTCACTATGATTAGAAGCAGAGTCATTACGATGTCCAGTGTTGATAAACTGTACAGTATGTGATGTGCCACACACTGTGTAATGTTGGCCGCTGAGTCTCTTGATCTTATTGGTCGCGATCATGAAGAGAGGAATCCTATTGGTTGAAGCTGTGCTCGGATCCATGCTGTCACCGCTATGCTAACGTCAGTGAAACGGTCAATGCTACGACGTGCTGGTGCTTTTATGACTGAGCTTATCCTGAGCCTCCTTGATGTCTCATTGGATTACTGCTCATTAGTTTGTGCAGTATAGTCAACCAATGACAACAAAGTCTTTGTGTCACTGTAGAGTAACCTGTGAATAGTGACGGACCTCCCAGGTCTTCTTCATGTGTGTACAGAAACATGTTGATCTTGGTGCTTACTGTTACCTAACCATCTGACACATGGTTACATTTGTAACTGGTCTCTTTGCTGTTGTAAACATCTTTGTATTGGTAAATGTGTTTTAACCCACTGGTCTCTTTATTTCTCTCCTTCCCACACTCACTCTGTGTTTCTGGATCTGTCCTGTAGTATTATCTGCACATGGATGGACGAGGAAACTACGAGTTCAAGCCCATCACAGAGGAAACAGTCGAGTTTGGTTCATAACTACCAGCTGCTGACACTGGCGCAGACTTCCTGTTGATTTAGAAACCCGTCCTGTGTTCTTTCTGTTTAGTGTTTTTGTTTGGTGGGTGGGTTGCACTCGTGGCAGCAGTTCAAACTACGCACTGTTAAATCCTTATCACTGTTGTCCTGTCGAAACAATAATTTGTTCACTGCCAAACGTCTGTTTCCGGCCTTTAGGCTATTTCACACTAAGAAGTAGACTCATGCTACTGTGTCACCACTGCAGTCATGGATCATAACAGTACCAGGTTTGCTTGTAATGAGGAGCAGGAGCTGTTCTTCATGTGAGTGTGATGCTGCCTACATGTGTCTGTCTGGGAGCTTCTGACTGAAGATGAGAGTTGACCGTTGGACGGTCCTTCACTCGTAATTAATGTTTTAATGAGCTCATTTATGGAAGCAGTTGTGAGGAGGCGAATCCTGTGGCATCACAAACACATCACACAGGACATCTCGCCTTGTTGCAACCACTCACATTTCTCACTCTGGGTCCGCCTCGCTCTCGGCTAACCTTTAGCTAAACTTGGTTCAGATTCACAATGACGGCTTATTTGTTTTTGTTTGTTGTTTTCAATTGTGGTACCAGGGGGACATCTGGCACTCCACCTACAGGTGACGACGCCAGCAAGCATTTCAACTTTCACATGTAGCTGTGGGTCATAACGAATACCTGTGGGGGAGTTTGTGGGGAGGGACCCCTTATCTGATGGCATAAATGTGCTTGCTGCTTCTGTCATTACTGGCTGTTTCCCCTCCTCTCAAAGCCGAAGGATAAAGGCCGTCTAAATGTGTCATGGAGTTAAAACAAGTTTGCTCGATGACTTTTTCTCTGGCTGTGGGACAAAGTTATCGAGGCCTGTGGTTGTTTCTTGTTAAACACATAAGTACTGTCACAGACGGCAGCCTGTAGTTTTCCAGAACTTTGCTCTTGTTTATAAAGCTGGTCTGAATATCTTGACTGTGTGATCGGACAAACAAACAGTGGAGAGATGGAGAAGCAGAATGCAGCTCGTTAAGTGCAGCGTTTTTATGAAAAACTGTTGGTAACGGCACGAGCTGTGTTTCTGGAGCTCAAGTCATTTGAACCTGGTGGTTGTCAAGCTGCACCTTCTCCTGTTTTTGATCAGTGATGATAAAACTGGTCCACACTTAAACACCAAATCATGACTTTGAGCATTTCCCTTCCCGATGTGTCATTACTAATTTCCATGAATGAAATGTAGATTCTGTGGGTGGTGGGACTGTGTTTGTCTTGGGGGTTTGTACCTTATACTAATGTTTTAAAAATGTAAAGGGGAGCCTTAACTGTGTTGGTATTTTCTATAATTAATGTTATCTCACCTCAGATTAATGAAATAAAGAGTTGTAGAAACGATTTTTGTGTCTGTGCATCCACAGAGAGATGGATTTGTAACGTTTTAGAACAGCCCAACGTTTCCAGTTATTCGTTTAACGAATGAAATGGTGCAAAGTGTTGAACTGCCACAGGTTAAAAATAATAATTTCAGAATTATACAAAAAGACTTTTTTGGGGAACTCAACATGGGTAGCAAGAGCTGCTCTGCAGTGATGGAGGTCGATCTTGAAAGCGATCCAGCACATACCTCCACCCCTCCTGGCTCTCCACTCTCACTGCAGCTCAACCTGTCCATCAGCGTTGAGACCAAGAGGAGGCTCAGAGCTGATCTCTGATGTGAACCATCTGCCTCATCTATGACACGCCTCCCCGCCGTCTCGCTGTGCTTACATGTGTGCTGGTCCAGCTCCTGCTCATGAATCCATACTGCTGCTTGCTGATCACGACATCTGTCTTCACCCTAGTTTCAGACGCTGTTTCCATATCATCACACTGTAGTTGCTACAGCCTTGCACATCAACCCTGTTCCCGTTCTCTACCTGAGCTCAGTTAAACATGGAAAAACATGATTCTATAAACGGGGTGGATGAGGACTCTTGTATAAAGTGCTGAGAGTAGAAAGGCGGTGCATGAGAGCCAGTCCATGTACCAAAATATAAATGTGTACGACTGCTTTTCTTCATACGTTTATTACTTCTATCTGTAATCGCTGTCAACAGGAAGTCCTAAAAACTCCCTGAAAAGCTTTGAGTTGATCCAAAACGCCACAGTGAGACTTCTCCTGTACTGGCTTCCTTTGAAGTTCTCCCAGTTTGGATTCACCATCTCTATTTTTAAGAAACTTAAAAACATTGCTTTTCATAAAATTACCACAAAAGAACTAAACGTTGTGTTGGTTGATTTTATTTCTGTTGTAACAATGTTTCTCTTATTTGCCCATAAATAGTAACACAATTACAAGGACAATGCACCTGTGAGTTGTGCAGCATCCATGAAACACCAAGTTTTTTTCTACCAATGTCACATTTTCTGTTATTGATACGTGGGTGTTGTTTATCAGAGGGGATGACTGAAGTGTGAAGAAACTGTCTGGCACTACATCAGTGAAAGTGAATTCACTTCCTACTGGAACGAGCATGGTTATCTTGGAGGGTGGACGGTCCCCGGCTGGGTGGGATTGTTGCAGAACATCATCACTATCTCTTGCTTTTCCACGGAGGGTGACAACATCACACTGCTGTGACCCTGTCAGTGCACCAGTCAGCATAGCGCTCTCTGCACAGCCTGTATTTAGTTAAATTACTCTAATTTAGGAATTGCTGTCGTCGTTAGCCTTGAATGATAGTATAATAAAAGTTGCACACTGTAACCACAGGAAACACCCACACAGGTGTTTAATCTCGTTATGTTTTTGCTTTTTTCAGAGGTTTGTCTTTAGAGCTTCCTTTAAAATCATTTCATGCAGAGCAGAAAATACTGCAAGATCCGTGTGAAGGTCTGCACTTCTTTTACTCGCTGCAGTGTGTCACAACGTGTCTGCTTAGAGCAACTGCAGTCAGTTTGTACTTTGACCTGCTGATCAGCTGATATCCTGTTTTTCTCGCCCGGCCTGATGCAGGAAGTTTCAGGTTTGTTTCGGTTTTAAACGGGAGCACAGTGAAGCCATGGACAGGCTCATGTGTATAGTGTTGATTCTAAGCTTTCATAACTTGTGGAAAGGCCTCGACGCTGTGGAACAAGGTAGGCTGCTGCTTATGTTAGTCAGTGTTAGGTTTGATTTACAGTGTGATGACCTGTCACACAGGAAGTACATGAAGAGTCGTGATTAAGGACTCTCAGGTTCGAGCCTTATATTTGAGCTTAAACATATTACTTTGTTTCCTTGTTGTGACAGGCTGCTAATAAAGTGCCCAAAGTTACAAAACAGGGTATTTGCCAAGTTGTGTGTTTAGTGTAGCTGCATCATTGGTTCATCCCTTGAGCTGGGTACCTTTATAAGGCTTGAATGACTGATAGGTCAGCGTTATAATAACGATAATATTTATTTGTTGGCCCCTACAACACAAAATAACAACAGTTTTAGAAGATAGGAATACTAAAAAGTTAAGGATGATTAGAGTTGACATGCAAATGAAAATGTTAAGTTTTGAGCTGAGATTTGACTCTGTCAGAGTCGAGCTGTTGAAGGTGTAGTAATGAATTTCAAAGTCAAGGTGCAGCGCAGCGAAAGACTCCATCACGTGAAGTGTCCAGTTTGACATGAGGAGCAGCTGACTGAGCAGAGGACATGAGAAGGAGTCTAAGGCTGAAGCAGGTCAGAGTCAAAGAACCAAAATATTGTACTGAATACAATGTGGATAGGGAGCTAGTGAAGCTGAGAATGGGTGCAACAGTCATTGGTGCAGATTTGTGTAGATGTACCATCTGTACCATGTGGAGCCAACTGAGAAGTTTGTTTTTGAGGAGAGCAAAGAGAATGGTATTACAGTCTCCCAAACGTGAGGTGGGCAGGGCATGAGCCAGCACACGAGTGCTGTGTTGAAAAAGAAAAATGCAAAGTCTGGCAACAATCTGACTCCCTGGAAGCAAAATATAAAGGAATAAGATGTCTTGAGACTTTTGCACACCATTTAAATAAAATTAAAAAAAACATCAAAAGATGTGTTTTTATTAGTGCTGTCAGCGTTAATCTCCTTAAAATGACCTTAACGCCATAACTGCATTAACCCAGCAAATCTCCGTTAGCAAGTTAGCGCAGATTGCCCAATGCGTGGGGCTGCGCGGTGTCAGCGCGTTAGCGCGGTTAGCTGTAGTGTTATTTAGGTCAGTCATTCTCAAACTGTGGTATGCGTACCCCTGGTGGTACTTGGGCTCTCTCTAGTGGTATGCAGGAAATCTCCAATTGTTTTTAGGATTAAAGAATATACCATTGTGGAGGTTTGCAAAGACGACATGAGACTTCACGAGACTCTTCTGGGAGCCCGAGTCAACCAAAAAACGTCTCCCTGAGCATGAGTTCTCTATGAAGAGCAGCCTTTCCTTATCGCCAGCGGTCGCAGCCGCTACAGAGCGCTGGCAGGCTCGTTTCCCTGGGCCTTGAAACTGCAAAGGCGGCAGACAGCGCCGTGCTGTGGTGCCAAAATGCTGTTGGTAAAAACACAGCTGTTTTCCAAGGCGCCGCCGTGCCACGATCCCAGCCACCATCGATGAGTCAGAGGCCCCCGGGAGAATCGGTGGGTGGGCAGGAGATGCCGTCGGAACTATCACCTGGATGCCAAAGCTCCTAGTAGCCAGGAGAATACGATCTGGTTCTTCTGCGAGTGAGCGGTAATCCTCCAAGGCCAGCAGCGGGGAGTTGGCGAGGCCAGCTGGCACTGGTGCCGGCAACTGTCGGAGGAAGACGTGAGTGAAGAGAAATCCGCCATCATCCATTCTTAGCAAGGACAGCGTGCGCTCCATGAGCTCAAGAGCGGTACCATCACCCAGGCCTGAGAGAGAGAGGAGTATCTTGGCCCGCTCTGCATCGGAGAGGGAGTAGCGGCGCAGCAGCAGCGCCTTGAGAGCGGTGAATTTCCCTCGGGTGGGGGGAGCCCAGAGAAGGGTCATCACACAGCGGGTCATCGCAGCAGATCCAGCGAGGCCACCACATGGTGTTATTTTGTTTCTGAAATGCCACAAAGAGCAAACTGAGGTTCGATGTCCACGGACCACGAAGAGTTGTGAAGCCAAAAATCCGGCAGCTTAATCGCCACAACACAAATTAAACTGTACAGCTCTGCTATCACTTCCAGCATAAATGAAGACAGGAAACTAAACAGCAGTGACGTTTGTAGGGTTACTGAAGTTGGGCTAGCTGGTATATAATGATGTGCTACGTGACCGCTAACTACACAGCTATGTTAGCATAACACAAACAGTGAAGATGGAGGATGAACGCTAACTTTTTTCCACTCTGTAAAAGTTAACGTGAGGGTTCCCGATGGTTAGGGACAAATCCAGTCGCCATCGGCGTAACTTTGTGCTGAACATTGGGGGGGTCAAGATCTCTGTCTAAATAAATAAATAAATCTGAGTAAATTCCCAGATGATTAAACATTCAACTATTTTGCTGGTAATAACTGAAATGAGTAAAGAAAATCAACAGCCTATTTATGCAAGATAATTCATAATTTTATTGGGGGGGGGTTATATTGGTTGGGTCTGATTAATGGGGGGGGGGGGGGGGGGGGGTCATAACCCGCCTAATCCCTCTGGAAATTACGCCCCTGGCAGTCGCATGACAGGATGCTGTAAACGGACCAAACTTCAGTCAGGAGAACAACTGCAATACGAGGTTAGTCATTAATATACTGCTGCATGGGCTGCAGTTACATCGTAAGGGTTTAAAAACTGAGCTTTAAAATGAACAGTGGTAATAAAAACCGAGAGAGGCCAACAGGGCTTGATCAGATTAAACAGAACAAGATCGAAAGCATTAAAACATGTTGAAAACACAACAGCCTTAATAATCTCAGAGTAGTTTGGACTGACGCAGGTTTCATCGGGTCATCACTTAAAGATTGGCTATCCCACCTGCTGTGAATGTTTTAATGCAGTACAGTTGTTATTATTATCACTTGTCACGTCCTGTTTATGAAAGTTAAAATAAAATTCATTCATATAAGAAATAAAATTGTCTTGTGTAAACTATATGTGGTGTTAAATAGGCCCATACTACTGTACTTTAATGTCAGTCATAAGGGTGGTACTTTAAGAGCCATATATTTATTGAGGTGGTACTCATTGTGAAACGGTTGAGAACCACTGATTTAGGTCATATGGCACCACTAGAGGGCAGCATGGGGCACAATATTTAGTGCTGTTGTTGCCCAGCCAAAGTAATAAACAAGAAGGTTGTGGGTGTGAATCCACCATCTGGCCAGGGCCTGTCTGTTTGAATGTTCACCATTTGTTTTCATTAAGGCATTTCACACATAGTTTTTAAACCACAAAACCTGTGGATGGTGCACATGTGTTGAGAAAAGTGTCTTCATTGTCTGTAGGTGTGCTGAACTTTGTGGTGCTTGCAGACTGGGGTGGGATGCCTTTTCCTCCTTACTACACTGCTCAAGAGAAAGCTATTGCTGCAGAGATGGATAGACTGGCCCAATCCGAGGGGGTGGACTTTGTTCTCAGCCTTGGAGATCACTTCTATTTTAGCGGCGTCAAGGATGTGGAAGACCCACGCTTCAAGGTATATCATATCAGGACCCATGCATTAACAGCTGTTGATATATTCTGTTGAGCTCTTCTTGTAGCCCCAGACTTTGCGATGAATAGCATCTCTTCAGAGTTTAGTCTACCCTAAAGGATTCTGCAGGGTGATGTCATTTCCTTGGCTAAAAACTAAAATGTTACAAATCAAACGCATAGTTTTAGATTTGTAGTTAGCACTTCTCACTGGTGTTGCTACACTCTTTTACAGTGAAGATGAGCAGGGATAATTTATTCACTGCCAGTTTCTTTGTGAACTTCACAATAGGTAAGAGAACCAAAAGAAACCCATAGCAACAGGAAGCTTGTCCATGTTTAGCTCTGCTGGACTCCAGAAAGCTGCAAAATGTGGCTTGAGGTTTCCAAAGAAACACCCGATCACCATATTCCCTGCAAAGTGAAGACTGGAGGGACAGTACTGGTACCCAGTGTTGGGAAGGTTACTTTTAAAGCATATTCCACTACAGATTACAGAATACATGCCCCAAAATGTAGTTTGTAACATATTCTGTTCAGTTACTCAATGTGAGTAAGGGATTCTGAATACTTTGGATTACTATTGTCATGCTTTTACAACTACGTGAATGTACTGCTGCTGTGTGATTTATTAGTGTTACTGAGGCTACTCACCACCGAGCTGGCATTAGTTGAGGTGAGGTCATAGTCTGCTTTCAGAACTGCACATGATTATTTGCAGCTAGCAGCTTGTTAACGCTATCATCAGTCTAACAGACTGCAGGCTAAGAGTTGTTGACCCACTACTGATCACGAGCCTCGTCACGTGAGTCACGGTGTGATACAAGAACGGAGGCGTGATAAGTATGTTTCAGGTGGAACCATTGTGAGACCTTGCCTTACCCTGTCATGTGACCTGTTGAGGTTACCTGATGTAAATGTCAGGCACCTGGAAGAGAAACTGCATCGTAGCCAGCAGACAGTTGGTGATGTAAGGCAGCCTTTATTTAAAGATGATTATTCACAGTGGACATAGATAACTTCTTTCACTCCTCTTTCAAACCATCTGTCTTCTCTGCCCACAATGTGAACACTGACATCCTCGAAAGACCTTTGTCCTTGAGATGCAGATGTCCTGGTAAACTGGTAAACGTCAGTGTTGAGGTTTCCGTTCACCTCCGTGCGCACGGCACAGTCCAGAAACAGTGAACAGTTATCCTTTGCCCTGGTGTGTTTCTATCCACAGAGCTCATGTGAGCAGTGAAGGCTTCTACTTCCTGGGTTCTGATTTTGACCCAGGTGTCATCCTCGTATCTGTGCCAGTGGCTAAGTGCTTTATTTTCCGCTTCCTCCATGTAAAGCTTGGCTATAATGGGTGACACTGGGGAGCCCATGGCACGCTCATGTTTGTGGAATAAATCCATAGTGGGTCAGTGACTCTCTTGGGTTTAAATACCTCAGGTTTTAGACTTGCAGAAGCTTCTTTGATGACAGGTGAAACAGAAGAAGTCCAGTACTTTCAAAGCTTCTTAGACTACCATGAGCTGGACGACTGAGAGCCTACACAGACATAAACTGTGAGGTATTTCTCCTCCACAGAACACGTTTGAAGGTGTCTTCTCGCAGCCATCTCTACTGGATATACAGTGGTACCTAACTGCTGGAAACCACGACCATATCGGCAACATCTCAGCACAAATGGCTTACTCTAACATATCCCACCGATGGTAAATATCAAGCAATACAGACAAGGTTTGAGTGAGAAGGTCAGTCTTCTTACACCTGTAGCTTTGACCTGAACTAGTTATCATGTGACTTGCATTAAAATCGTGTTTCAGACGTTGCTAAAACGTGCTCTGATGTTTTGTACACTCGTTTCTGTGATAACTGAGATGATTCAAGGTTCCAGACCTCAGTGTTGCTTGGACGTTATGATGTGTTGTCTCTGTAGGAATTACCCAGCTCTTTATTACGATCTTCAGTTTACTGTTCCACACACAAACGTGTCAGTGAGCATCCTGATGATTGATACGGTGGTGCTCTGTGGAAACACCAATGACCAGGTCCAGCCTGTGGGACCAGAGGACTCCACGGCAGCAGCAAACCAGTGGAACTGGATCAGTGCTAAACTGGCCAGCAGCAGGTGATTCAAACACAGATTCGTTTGACCAGTTATCTGCACAGATGTCACTCAATACAAAGATACATTTGTGATTTATTAAAGGTTTGATATACAACTGTGTGACAAATATTACGCAGAATGAGGATTTAAATAAATATACAGTGTACAGAAAACCAAATAAAGAAGAGCATCAAAGAGAGGGAAACATACACCCAACAGTTTAAACCAGTTAGCTCTGCTGGTGTTGCTGGTCCCTCTGTGTGGGAGTTTAAAGGCTGTCTGGCTTGTGCAGGTCTGACTATGTGGTGGTGGCTGGTCATTATCCTGTGTGGTCTATTGGCAATCACGGACCTACAGCCTGTCTAGTCGACAAACTACGGCCTCTGCTGAAGAAGTACGGAGTCACCGTTTACCTGTGTGGCCATGATCATGATCTGCAGGTGTGTTCACATACAGAACATCACTTTCACCAGTTAAAACAAGGGAGTGAAGTGTCTCCATTATATTCAGTCCATCGCACTGACCTGCTGGGACAACCAGTCCTGTGCTATGACGTGTTGACCAAGTGTTTCTGACTGCTGATCAGTTTCTGTGCCCCAAACCAGAGGATATCATATTAATGTTAAACAAAGAGATGCTAGTTCCTGATCTTTGTGTAGAAAGTGTGACAATCCAACCCATCAAAAGAAGACGCAGTTTCTCTGTTCTCTCCTCCAACAGTTCATCAGAGAGGATGATGGGAGCTCGTATGTTGTCAGCGGGAGTGGGATGGTCAGTGATCATTCCACTCGTCACATCAGCAGTGTCCCTCCGTCCTGGCAGCTCTTTTCCAGTCCTGTCAATCACACAGCAGGAGGCCTGGCTTTCTTCCAAGTGACTGAGCGTCAGATGACAGTCAGTTACATGCAGACAGATGGGAAATGTGTTTACCAGGCTGAGCTGCCAAAACGCAAAGTCTGAGGCCGCAGAGATCGGTAACCATCAGGAGCAGCCATGTTTGTTCATGTGCTGCCCAGCTTTGTGTCATGTACTCTGGCACTCTGTAAATATAAAACCTTCATTTTAATTACAACTTTTAATTATTGTGAAATTAAACAGCTGTTTAATCAATAACACTTTCAAATGCAATGCTTTTCACTTCTAATCTTTATGAATAGATCAGCGTGTATGTGTACATACATGCATATGAATATGTAGGGAAATATATATGATGCCACATCACAACAGCAGCCGCTTCAAGGCACTTTATATTGTAAGTTAAAGGTGCTGCAATAACACTGCAGTTACTTTGTTGAGTACTGTTGCTTCGGTTACAGAAAAGCAGCCTGTGTGAAGAATAACATCCTCGTTACTATTTTGTAACCATCAGCATTGTTTTCTTTGCTTTTGTTAAACAAATTTAATGTAAATTCAGTTTCACATTCATAGTCACAGACGGTTTAAAAATAATTAAGCACTGATCGGCTCCTGATCAGTTATCGATCAGATGCTGTGATTGATGATGATGATGGTGATAATCATCTATAATGAAGCTACCTGATTGCGGCTGACGTCAAAGCTTTGTTCTTTAGAACATGTGCAACGTTCCCTCTGGAATCAATATGTTAGCACAAAGTAATAGAAGTACTTGTTTTCTTGAAATACACTTTCAACTTTTTTCTCAGAACGATTGACAACATTTTTCTCTTAATGTGTCCCTAATACGTCTTTGTAATATATGGAGTCCAGTCCCACTGATGAATCCGATATAGTGTTTTTAATCAATAAAACTGTTTTTTAATATCTTGCTGCTTTTTGTATGAGTTCATACTCTAGTGTAAATAAACAACAACACTAAGGCTATTCTGTTAGACCTGTATGCAAAAAATACACTGCACCCAAAATATTTCATAATTCAGCAACACTGATCAATCTAATGAACTTAAACCTGCACCATCCTCCCTACTCTGGTATTTTAAAGAGTACTTAGCAGAAATATTAAGCAACCTAATAACCTAATAAAAAAATAGGGAACCACCCCTCACGCTCCACCTCATGATGCTTAATCGACGTAATCAACCTTAATTTGATGCAGTGTGAAAAAAATGCACAGAATCAATAATTTTTCAAGAAATATTAAATAGATTCAACATCTTTCTTCAGCAGAACTGCAGACTGCACAGATGGTTCCCAAAGGAAAAAGTACTATAGCTTACTAGGGTATATTAGACTTAACAATTACTATATACAGTAATGGACTTCTATACATTTTACATCAAATTAAAACTTTGGGTGTCAGATAATTTTTTATTAAAAGCTCGACATTTTAAATGAGAATAAGAAAGAAAAGTATGTCTTTGTGCCCCCTTTTCCCTGTTCATGCCCTATCAGCCCCCCTGGCTAAACTTTGCTAGATCCGCCCCTGCACAGTTACAGCCGTCAGCTACGTAGAAAAGATCCTGGTGTAGAAAGTAATATTAAATACATTCTAACAACAGCTGATCAAGCTTAAACGTGCTGCTGTTGTTCAGCCGCTGGTTTCCTCTTTCTGATGCAAAGTGGGCCAAAAACAAAGAAGAGAGACGATCAGCTGATCATTGATCAGTTTCATGATTGAAGTAGCAGCAGGAGAGAGAGAGAGAGAGAGAGAGAGGCAGTCGCTCCATATATCGGTTGTTAAGCTTTACAAACATTCAGAGATGAACTTGCACACTTGCTTTACTTCTCTCTGGGGTAACTTCCTCGGAGATGAAATGCTGGTTTGAGGCTAATACACACAGCCACATGACCACACTGCTCGGTTATGAGCCGAGTTACGCCATGTTGCAAGTTTTGTGAGGTGCTTGTTTGATATTTAATGGATCATTACATTTTTTATTTCTCTCCGATATCCGATCCAGTAATTTAGGTCAGTATCGGACCGATACGTAATATCGGATCGGTCCATCTCTAGTCTAGTGTTCACGTCCGTAGCACCTCCGTGTGCGGCTATTTACAGTCCCTGTGTGGTCATTGTGGACGTCTTTTAAACGTCAAACTTGGACTCATATTAGACATGGCTTCTATAGGCTCTGATGTCTCCAGAGGGTGGAGGACATGATGTCTGTGAGCTACCAGGTCATTTTTCTGTAGCTTTATGTCTGCAGCTGTCATCTGTGGCTGAGACAGTCACATGGAGCAGCATGAGCCCTGTGAAATGGGACTAGATCATAAGAGTTACGTGTGAAGGAGTCATCAGTGGACATGTTCAGGATGTTTCAGGCTCTTGATGCTCAAACGAGAGTGAGCAGCTGCTCGCAGCGACTGACAAAAACAGCAGATAGTCCAGCTCGTACACAATTACACACTTGGACTAACATCTCGTACTTTCCTCACAGCTTTTCTCAGCAACTGATCACAATCACATTCACTTCCTCTTACAATCACGAGCTTTTCACAATAAAACAGGATGCTGGTCAAAATGGACCATATACATTTTAAATGCTCTTTGAAAACTCGTTAAACATATTCCAAGAAATTCCATATCTGTCTAAATCCTTTAACCATCCTTATTTTACATTTTAACATGGATTGTAACATTAATTAATTAATTAATAAACGGCCGTTTTAACCTGGTGAAGAAATGAATGAACCAGGAAAATGTAAAATAACAAAAACAAACACGTGCACTGAGTAAATCAACACGTAATGAAGGTGTTTGTTTATAAATTATCTGTAAATAAACAACGTGACACATCCAGCCTGCTGCAGCAAATGTATTAAACTGATGGTCTGAGTCAAGCGCTGGGTTTCATCCTGCATCAGCTCAGACAGCGTCCAGCAAAACGCTGACCCCTGAATGTTGTTGTGTTGCTGATGACCACCAAAGCCCAGCGATGCTCTGCTGTTACCAGTAAAATGCACAAACGTAAGGAGTAACATGTTTATTGTCTTTAATATCAGTTAAACACAATAAAATAAATACACCACATACAAAAATATACATCCTACATTTTGATTCCATAAAAATGTGTTTCAAGGTAAAATCCCCACTACAGTCTAAGAATGATTTACATTTACACAGCAGACTGTGAAATTAAATAAAATAAGCTGTTATATTTTACTATAGTAGTCACAGGCACCAGGAAAGGAGATACAGTATTTGCAGTATCAGTACATACTGTAGCAGGGCTTCAGCAGAGTTTTCCCATCTTCCCAGTGTCAAAAATAAGGTTGTTTCACAGAAACTAAATGAAAGTCCAGTGTTTGGCTGAGGAATGCTGAGCGACATATGTCCGTGTGTCCAGTTCAACGTACCGCGAGAGATGTGTAGTGAAGCACATACTTTATACTACGCCCTTCTTTTCACCGTTTGCAGCTTTTTTCTTGCGCTTGCAGCACACCACTGTGACGGTGATGATGATCCCGGTGAGCAGTAGGATGAGGATGATGGCAGAAATGATCACTGCAGGAGAATACACTGTGGAAAACACAACACAGTCTGTCACAGCAAAGCTTTACTGCTCATATCTAAGCAGTAACCCACACGGGAGTACGGATGGGCTGGCTTTTATACAGTACTGTAGTCTTAAGTACTCAGAGTACTTAAGACTACAGTACAAGCCACACTGAAGCTTTTCACACAAATTCACAGGCAGACTCTGTGTGGTGTTTGAACCATGTAACACAGTCACACGCATGCTGTGTGAGCAGAATCATCTGCAGCTCAACGTGACAAAGACCAAAGACTGTGGACTGTGGGAGGACCAAGAAACCTGTGACCTGTTTCAGTCCAGGAGGTGGATGTGGACGTCGTGGAGGAGCATAAATGCCTCAGAGTACACACAGAAAACACCTGGACTGGGTTAGAAGCACCACCGCCCTCTAGAGGACGGGCCAGTCGTCTCTGAGGTCCTTCAACATCTGTCGGACAATGCTCAGCATGTTCTGTGAGTCTCTGTGGTCGGCGCCGTCCTCTGTGGAGGCTCACAGACGCCAGCAGACTCAACAAACCGCTCAACAAACGGGGCGATCGCGGCTCAAGAGTTGGGAGTTCATCTTGAATCAGACGGTTGCCGGTTCGAGCCCCGGCTCGGACAGTCTCAGTCGTTGTGTCCTTGGGCGAGACACTTCACCTACTGGTGTTGGCCAGAGGGGCCGATGGCGCGATGTGGCTACTGCTGTAGCTACTGCTGTAGCTGCCTCCACCAGTGTGTGGATGAATAAAGCGCTTTATAAATGCAATGCATTATTATTATCCATAAGTGACATTCATAGGTAATGATATTTGTACATACCTATCAATGTTCCAGTAATTAGAGCTGTTTTGTTATATTTTGTAAAATATTGTATTATTTATTTAGTCACTGTTCTTGCTGCTGTGGAGACGCTGTGACCACGGAGGATTAATGACGTATTCACACACTTGGTTTAACTTTACTAATTAATACTGCATTACTCTGAAAACAAAACAAAGTGATGAGTAATGTGATTACTTTCACTGTTTGCTAATTCAGAATAACATCTGCAGACAGACAGTCCACAGTGACGTGGCTCCGTGTGGGGTTATTGCCTGTAGGGGGCGCTGTGGGATTTCTATTAAGAATCCGTGCACCCACGGCACACTGCAGCTGTAGTTCATCACAAACACCTTCAGAGTAATGAATGCAGAAGTGCTTTTTTCACAGGTTTCACAGTCTGAGGGGAAACATCCTGATGTTTTTGTGTGAGTTACTACAAACACTCACTTTAACACGTTTGTGTTATTGTTCACATATAAAGCACACTGAGGTCACGTGTTGTATAAATAAAACTGGATTAAAAGTAGATGTAATGTTGTTTTAGTCATGAAGAACTCTGGAGGTGCTTGACCTGTTTCACTAAGACAATAAATAAACATGCTGTGAATTTATAGTCCAAATATTTACGGACGGATGTACACGCTCTGGACGCACATCCGCACGAGGCCGTGGGAAGTGGATGTGCTGGGGTCCTGGAGCGCCCCCTGTCCCAAAGGCAGACATCCCAGCACCACAGCATTGTGTGTAAGCTCTGGTATTTTGGCCCCGCCCTCTTATTCTGTAGACTGAACTGGAGTCACAGTCGTGTAATAAACACCATCAGATCCAGGCACGATTTACTGCCTCACCTCTATTTCCCAGCTCCTTCACACCCACACAGACACACACCGGAGAAGAAAGCCTGGCCCAGTGTTCAAACACTTTACAGAGCTTTTGCAACCTTAACAGTTAGTGTTCTCCTCCGCATCAAAAATAAACACACAGAGTTTGTGAAAACTCCATTTTCACCTCACAAAATGATAAGTTACTCATCAAGTCAACAGGCTTCTGCAGACGATTGTTAGTCAAATAAATCACATCCTGCTGTAACGCTGCTGTGTCAGCAGCTTGTGGTCAGCAGCTCGTGGTCAGTGCTGCGCTGAAATAAAGAGCTCACCTTCTATGATGGTCTGGTTCTCGTCTTTTGAGCACTGCGGGGGACTCAGGTCTCCCAGCTGCTTGCCATAAGTGCGGCTGGGGATGTAGGCTTGGACCTGGAAGCAGTAGCTCTCCCCGTGATCCAGGCCAGTCACCTTTATCATACTTGTGTTGTAGTTGGATGTTTTCTGTGGACAACAGAAGGGAAAGGCCCGTGATGTCATTCACGTATGTTAAAGACTGCTGTTGTGATGTCAGTCTGTGGTGGGTGCTCCTCACTTTGCCAGTGCTCTTATTCTTCCAGTAGGTGACTCTGTAGTGGAGCCGCTCAGAGAAGATGTCCCTCAAAGTCTGCAGGAGTGTACCGTTGGCGATGGCAGTGGGTGAGTCTGTCACGTTCAGGGTGGCGCTGCCTTCACTGACCTCCAGCGTGAACTTGGGCCTGTCGAGTTCAGCTGTGGAGGAGAAGTATTTTTGAAACTGCTGGATATGCACATGTGTGTCCTGTGATCACTGAAGTCTCTGTTAACCTTCCAATATTACACTGAACTAAATGAGAATGACAGCTTCAACAAACAGCTTATGTGTTGACATAAAATGATCAGCTTTTCTTTGAGTTTGCTGAATGATCACATAAATAATCTGCTTATGTTAACATTGCTCTCTGGACCTGTAGACAGAACGACCCCTGATGACCGGGTGTCACACTGTGGGCCACTGCGGACACTGTCGTCTCATTGGAGGACACTTCAAGTAGTACAAAACAAGAAAACAGGAGTGTTTGTTTGTTTGTTTACTTTTCAAATATTGTAAAACAAGACTAAACTTTATTTCCTCTGAAGCCGTTCACTGGACGACTAAATAAACACAGGGGTCCTGTCTGTGTGACACGAGGCAGCAGCGCTGCTGTCATTGTGTTCCTGTTTAAGTCAAGCGCAGAGGTAGGGGTGACCTCGGCTTTGAGACCGCTGCCTGATGACATTGTACCTGACAGAGAAACTGTGACGGGCATTTCTTTATTGGATGGGCAACAACTTTGTGAAAGTCTACAGATCCAGGGACCGATGATGGAAACAACCCTGTGAGTGTGACGGTGAGACTTCTTTGCATCATGCTCACTGAGGGCGACCATGAGAGCGGGTGTGTTACCATGTTAAACTGTTCCTGCGCTGGCTTCATGCGCTCTCCCGGGCATGCTTTCATTTCTATGTTATTCTGATTTATAAAAAATAATATCAAAGGGTCTTACTGTCATCGTATGGGCAGAATTTTGGCGAGGTTTTGTGGGGAAACTCGGAGAGTTCAGAGGTCGCCCCCTGTGGGGGCTGAGATAGGACATCAGCTACGTAGCAGGCTTTGGGGTCAGTCATGGCGGTGGAGAGATCGCACATCGTTTGTGACGACCGGATACAGTTAGTGATTCTCTGTGCGTTCCCACCAACCCTGCAACATATGACGTGTTACACATAGTTTACATGAAACACCCACATACATGAAAACGTGCTGCCGTGGGTGAACTGATGGGGCTGTGAGGCCAGGTGTGGATGGTACTTACGGAGACAGTTCCACTGTGTAAGAGTAATCCGCGGATGGTTTGGGCTCCCAGACCAGAACCGTTTTAAAATTGGTGGATTTCCAGGTGACGTTCTGCGCTTGTGGATACGAGCCTGCAAACAAGGAGTGGATCAGTCACATGATGAAAATCAGACATTACTGATCCTGCTGAATGACTGAAGCTCTTTAACACAGTGTTGCACATCCTTTAGCAGCAAAACGACCCAAACTGTGCTCAGATTCATCATTTCATCAGGTTCACATGGTGAACATCCCAGAGCTGCGCTCTTATCAGTGGAGAAAAAGGCCCCACTCATGTAGTTTTACGGACGGACTGTTCCAGCTGCACTTTGCTTTGTGACCACAGTAAGTGTGCCACCCACGGAGCACACCACAGCTTCTCCCCTCTTACACCGAGGATCGCAAATCTGTCTGAAACATCGTCGCTTGTTTGCAGACCTCGGGAGTGTAAGTACCTCCTTCCTCTTTAGCTGGGGGCAAAGAGTGCAGCTGTCTCACTCTTTTCACAATTCAGATCAAACTGAGGTTATTGTACTCGGCCCTGAAAAGCTTAGAAATATGGTATGTAACCAGATTCTTACTCTGGATGGCATTACCTTGGCCTCCAGTAACACTGTGAGGAACCTTGGAGTCATTTTTGACCAGGACATGTCCTTCAACGCACATATTAAACAAATATGTAAGACTGCTTTCTTCCATTTGTGCAACATCTCTAAAATTAGAAATATCCTGTCTCAGAGTGACGCTGAAAAACTAGTTCATGCATTTATTACTTCCAGGCTGGACTACTGTAATTCATTATTATCAGGAAGTCCTAAAAACTCCCTGAAAAGCCTTCAGCTGATCCAAAATGCTGCAGCAAGAGTCCTGACAGGGACTAGAAAGAGAGAGCAGATTTCTCCTGTTTTGGCTTCCTGTTAAATCCAGAATTGAATTCAAAATCCTGCTCCTCACATACAAGCTCTTAAATAATCAGGCCCCATCTTCTCTTAATGACCTTGTAGTACCATATCACCCTATTAGAGCACTTCGCTCTCGCTCTGCAGGCCTACTTGTTGTTCCTGGAGTATTTAAAAGTAGAATGGGAGGCAGAGCCTTCAGTTTTCAGGCCCCTCTTCTGTGGAACCAGCTTCCAGTTTAGATTCAGGAGACAGACACTATCTCTACTTTCAAGATTAGGCTTCAAACTTTCCTTTTTGCTAAAGCATATAGTTAGGGCTGGACCAGGTGACCCTGAATCCTCCCTTAGTTATGCTGCAATAGACGTAGGCTGCCGGGGATTCCCATGATGCATTGAGTTTTTCCTTTCCAGTCACCTTTCTCACTCACTATGTATTAACAGACCTCTCTGCATTGAATCATATCTGTTATTAACCTCTGTCTCTCTTCCACAGCATGTCTTTATCCTGTCTTCCTTCTCTCACCCCAACCAATCACAGCAGATGGCCCCGCCCCTCCCTGAGCCTGGTTCTGCCGGAGGTTTCTTCCTGTTAAAAGGGAGTTTTTCCTTCCTACTGTCACCAAAGTGCTGCTCATAGGGGGTCATATGATTGTTGGGTTTTTCTCTGTATCTATGAAGCGCCTTGAGGCGACTTATGTTGTGATTTGGCGCTATATAAATAAAATTGAATTGAATTGAATTGAATTTCCCATGTGAGGCCAAATAAAAAAACAGACGTGTTCTGACTGTACCTCTAAGAATAATGATAATAATAATAATAATGATAATAATAATAATAATAATAATAATAATAATAATAATAATAATAATAATCACGAGAAGAAGAAGCGTTTCTGTCGCTGCATCCACACTAGGAGAATGCGCCGGACTCACCTGAGGCAGACAGCAGCATGGGGAAAAAAGAAAAGTAAAGAAAATAAAATCCTGCTTCTATTCTTGTGGTCGCCATGGTACCCTCAGGAAGTGTAGTCCAGATCAGACAGCTATCCGCGTGCAGTCCCGGAGCCTCCTTTCACACTGGGATACTTTTCGTTTCTGCTCAGGACTAAAAACCTCCGCTCGTAGCAGTTTAACTCAGTCCAACATGACCAAATAAGGAGCGTCCGGCTCGCCCGTCATCACATCGCTGCGGTATGCGCTGCGTGCCTGTCCCGCTTAATCATTGAGCGGATATAGCGGCTCAATGGCTTCTTCGGACTCAGCCGATCATTATTACATCATAAGAACTTCTGTTCGTCCGGACAGAACCAGCTTTGGGGGTTTGCTTACCTGGATGATGGTTTTCATGCCGTGATTGTCTTTTACTTTCTTTATTTTCAGTGAGTCCTGAAAGTGTTTTCAATTGAAACAGTTTGTCTAGATTACAGGTTTGATGTGAAATCACAAGAGCGCCTTCATTCGTGCCTGGTTTCTGCTACAGATGCACGGTTGTGTTTCTGCAGGCAGACCTGTGCAGGTCGTGTTTCACAGAGGACCGTGTGTGCTCATGCTGACTACATGACTTTCTAGAGAGATCACTAGAATGACGTGAATGACCGCAGCGTGGACCTTACAGCTCACTGTAACTCACTGTAACTCACTGAGTCAGAGCGGCTCCATTTATAGATCTGATTACTTGTGCTAAATTTCCAGACACATGTGGAGAGGTTGTTCCAAAATGCTGGAATCCTCTAGTCCAGTCATTTCAAAGTGCACACTTGCACACATGAAAGGGGCATATAGCCTGAACAATGTAGCACAATAACAGTTAGCATGCTTTTAATGATATAAAGAAAGCTGAAGCTGATTTGTTTGTCCCAGGCTGTTATTCTGGCTGTTTCAGCCTTTTAATGGACCGGGAATATCTGCCTGGACTTTGGTAGTCCTGGCCCCCTCGTCCTCCTTCCCCTGAGAGGGCGGAGCAGAGATAATGAGAGGCCCGACTGCCGTAGGGTACAGTGTGGCTTTGAATACCGAGTAAGTCTCAAACAGGAAGGATTGAATACACAAGCTGGAGTCCAACAGTTCCTCTGAAGGAAAGCAGAGTGAGAGCGCAGCTTCTAATGGCTGTTTCCTGCTTCGTCTTAACGTTTGCAGTTCAGCTGTTTGAAATTGAACCTGATGTTTGGAGCACTGATCATTACTGATAATGAATTACTAAGTGTGCATGTTCTGCTTTCCCCAGTTCTACTGAGGAAAGGCTTCACGTGGTCAACGTCCAGATCATTTATTTACCTCTTCCCCAACAGTTATCTCTGTCACCATATCTCAAGGCATTTCCTAACATAGCTACTGTTCTCAGAGGAGAAATACACCGTGGTGTGGGGGCGCACTGCACACAGGGTGAGTCGCCCCGTGCCCTCCCTCCTGCCTTAATTACTTTCTCAGGCTCATTCCTGAAAGGAAGGAAGGGAGCAGCAGTGTATCACTGACTAACCAGCGCTAACACTGCACTGTTCACTGCATTTAGCAAGGAACTGGTGACCAGTAACAAACACTTTAGGCTGTTTTCTTGGCAAGTTAGGACATTGAAGTTGGAGCTGGGTCTTAATCGTCTTTTCTAGATCTTAATCTTCAGACTCAAGTAGTCGAGGCAGACAGTACTGTCCCAACGCTCTGCTTATTATGTCTGTTTTTGAAATCCATGCAGTTTCTGGCATTAAAACTAATGAGGGTTAATGATTCACTGATGCTGATCAGAAGTGACTTACAGTATGTTTCTGAGGAGCCTGTTACTCAAAAGAGTCAGCGTTTGAGGATTTGCTCACCTGCAGGACTGAGCACGCACCAACACGTCAGCAGCACATTTAGAGACATTCAGATTCACGTCAGTAGTTGGACTCATTCACCAGTTCAAACACGCTTTTCTATCCCACCTTCACACGTTCACAGCCACGCGGATGCATCTTTGGTGGGTGGTGTGTTCTACGTCCTCAGCTACACCGATAACTTTAGATGTTAGGTCATCAATGAGCACTTAAAAGCTTCGGCATGTTTGAATCAAAGATGGGCTTTTACAGAAGAGTCCACGTCCACTTTTATTTGGCACAAATGTCACAAACTGTGTTCTGATTTTCTATCACTCTGGTTGTGTTTGCAGCACGAGCTGGATCAAGCACCAGCAAACCTAAATCTAGAGAGACTGGCAGGCTGCCCAAGGAAACCTGTTCCTGGTAGCTTTATCCTGCTCAACCTGCACACAGAGTGGCGAGCAGGCTTTAACAGCTTCCAGCAAACAGGGTGTGGTTTTAGAGGCGATCGGAAACAACAGCCTGTTTCTGCAAAGGTGGAACAGCCACAGTGACAGAGAGTGAGATTATGAACCAGAGCTCTGCTGGCAACCATCAGCATCTCTCCAGGTGTTGTGTTCAAACTGCACATGGAGTAACTGTATGAAGCATGCACATGATGTTCAGAGTAGGGAACACAGCAAAGCGGTTTCCACTCCCAGCAGAAGGATTGGAATGCAGGGGTGAATGCTCGGTGCGTTGGTGTGCAGGTTTCAGGGAGATTAGAGAACAGAGGTGGGTTTTCACCTGTTGGAACATGACTGTCTGCGGCTCATGATGAAAACAGGAAAGAGATCAGACACAGAGATATACATGTTTGTCAGGACTTTTTCCTGTGAGGAATACTGGGGACGAAGCAGCCTGTATGTAGACGAGCCTTTTAAGGAGACCAGGGCGCAGTCTGGACTCTGAGCTCAGGTCACGTGAGCTAGAAGCAAGAAGCTGTTTTATTAGAAAACAGAACAAAGGAAGAAACTGACGGGAGCTGAAACATTCAAAAGATCCAAGACTGTAACGTGTCCTGAATGTTGCACACACACACACACACAAATATAACAACTTTAGACCACGGGGAGGACGAACCCTGCTTTAACAGGATGTTGGGGGACAGAAGAAGGAGAGCACAGGACATGTAATGACGTGCAGTAGTGGCACTTACATGTGTAGTAGATCAGGTCACATTTCACACTCTGGGCTTGTTTTGTGTGTGATGTAGACACACAGAACAAATAAACTGTTCCTTCTCAGTTGTCTGCAGCGCAAGCAAGCCACCAACCACAACCCCAGCATGTCAGCTGATGCAGGATCACAGTGTGAGCGTCTCTGCGCGTCTTTTTACCCAGCAGCCTCGAGCTGTGAGCGTGGGAAACAACTTCAGAAGGGTTGTCTTCAAAACCAACAGATAAGCAACACAAGCAACAAGTGACACATATCACAATATCGCGCACACACACAAATCTGCCTTTTAACATATTAATAGACATTATTAGGATAAAGACATTTTTCCATAGAAGTCTAAAAGAAGAAGAAGAAGAAGAAGAAGTGAGAGCAACCAGACTTGGGAAGCAGCAGCCGTCTGCTGTGGCCAGTGGGGGGGACACATTTTCTGTCATGGTGTGTGTGCAGGGAGGCAGGAAAGGACCCAAAACTCAAAGGGCAGCTTTACTGCTGGACACGAGAAAGAAGTAAACTGGACAGTTTGCAGTCAGGACACAGACACGTATGAAGATCATGACAAAGAGAAACACGGGGTTGAATACACTGAGGGATAACGAGGGGATGAGACACAGGAGCACAGCTGGAGGAATCCTCAAGGTTTCATTGATACTTTGACCTTCCTTCTTTGTGCTGAGTAGGACTGTTCGGTGTTGACCAGGAGCAGTGTTACATCCCTGATGAAGACTGCTCTTCATTAATGCTTTGTGTGCACTGTGGGGGTGTGTGTGCCTCCTCCACTCGACCCTTTTCCTATTTCTCTCTCTTGGTTGGGTCCAACCCTGTGTGTGCAACAACCACTTACTTTTGTGCAGGTTGTTTAATGAACAATAAAGTTTGTATCTGCATTTTTGACGTCTCCTGTCAAGTACTGTTTTGGACCTGTGAAGCCTCTGGCTCTTACACTCAAACCTTTCATGTCCTGGTGGTCAACAACTAAAGTATTCTTCACCGTCGATGCAGAGCAGGAGAAGTGTGCGTGGGGGGTTAGCCTCCCCAGCAGCAGGACGCAGGAGCTGACATGTATGTGTCGAGCAACGGGAGCTGGACGGCTTTGAGTTGAAGAATCAAACGCTCGTGGATATCTGTGCATGGCTGCACTGTCTCCTGAACCTGTATCAATGAACTGTGCACTCTAACTGGATGTTTGGACTTTGATCTGGCTGAAGTGCTTCGGCTTCTGCGTGAAGGCGTCTGCATATGAACAAAAAGCTCTTTGTTCAGACTGCACACACACTGTATATGAAGGTACCCACAACAGTCTGGAAATGAACGAAGACACAATAAAATGTGATGAGTGGCTGAGCATGTGGACACAGACAGTGGCTATAACCTTTACTGTGGGTGTGTCGTGTGTGTTTATCGACTCTTTGAATCTTTACCTTTGCTTCACCGTGAAACGCCAGCTCCCAGTGTGTGACGAAGGTTTGTGTGTGGGAAGTAAAACAATGATAACTGACTCATTTTGCCTTAAAAAGCTTTTAGCTCCATGTGTAATATCATTTACACACAATGAGATGTCTTTTATTTCCCAGCCTCAGTGACTAAACTCACTCGTCATCCTTCCCAGAATTTCATCATTTTTCTGTTCTCGTGGTGTTAATCATGATGACGACTGCAGATTTTAAACACTGTGTTCATCAGTTCACTGCCAATAGAGCCACAAATGACGGTTCATAAACCAGCAGCAATGGAAAAACTCCATGTATCTGTAAAAGTGCTTGAAGTGCACGCTGGAGCTACAGATGGAAAGTGTGTTATATAAGTGAGACTGGTGCAGAGCAGGGTCTCTTTCAGGGATCCTTCACATACTCAGACGGTGACTTAAAGGTTTTCTGCTCTAATCCTGTCAAAGTGGCACCGCTGAAATCTTTACGTCAAACCTTTATTCTTCTTACTGATGGCAAAGACGACACAGAGCAGACGGACTTCCATAAACTTAGTTGTTGTATTTGTCTTGCTGCTGTTGTCAGTGTTCGCTAACTGAAAGCAGAAATGTGAACACACTCACTGAACCTCAGAGAGTGCAAAAATACTTCCACCTGTGTTTGGAGTATATGTGAATATCCATGTACAGTATAACCAGGTCAGACACCTGTTAATTTACTGTGTTTTCCTGTGAACTTGAAATAGCGTCACTGATATGTTGCTGTTTTATGCCAGCAGACATGTACGATGGGAGGGAAACGACCCTGGCTTCAGCGCCCTGAGTTCATTTTACCGGTTTGTTATCAGCTCCTGTTCTCCTGGTTTTCAGAAAGTTCCTTAACTCTTCACAGGTAACTTCAGCATCCAACCTTTTCCCACACTTACCAGAGAACTATGTACTGAACTCTGGAAAAAGGAAACATTATAATTCAACGAGATCCTCAGCTGGCGCCGTGTTAGCAGCACGCCGCGGCCACTCAAATGGGGCAGTTTTTGTATTTTTGTGATTTCTGAGCCACATGGACACCAGAACAAGAGGTGCTCGCGTTCACCAACGGCAAACGCTTCTAAATTACAAGCATCATATAAAAACTGACCAGGAACTCCTGGGAGCGCTGTGCATCCTTGGGTTGCTACAGAAACCAGGCCTGCAGTCCGCTGCCTGGTGGCGGTGGTCAGGTGTTATCCACGCTGCTCTCAAACATTTGCTCACTGGACAACAAACTGGACTACGTCCGACTCCAGCAGATTAGCGGGAATTTAGGGATTGCTGCGTCTTTGTTTTCCCAGAAGCATGGCTCGGTGACGCACACCACCGTTCAGCTACACGGGCTCACTTCATTTCATGCCAACAGAAATGCAGCTCTGTGCCGTGAGACTCACGTGGTGGCTTGTGTGTCTACATCACAGCACAAGAACTGTGCTAGTTTCTAAAACTGCTCATCGCTGGTAGCGTTTATGACTGTTAGAGGCAGACCTTTTTATCTACCTCGGGAATTCACTGCTGTGCAAAGCGGTTCTGAGACAGGTGAGAAGTTGGCCTGCAGGAGCTCTCTGCTCTTCAGGACTGTTTTGAGCTCACTGACTGGGACATGTTCAGGGACGCTGCAAAAAATGGCGACCGCGCCAACTTGGAGGAGAACACATCATCTGTGACCAGCACACAGGCAAGTGCATCGATGATGTCACTGACTCCAAGACTGTCATAACACGCTCCAACCAGAAACTGTGCATTCAATTCAATTTGATTTACACAGCGCCAAATCACAACAGTCGCCTCAAGGTGCTTTATATTGTACAGTAGATACAGAGAAAAACCCAACAATCATGTGACCCCCTATGAGCAGCACTTTGGCGACAGTGGGAAGGAAAAACTCTCTTTTAACAGGAAGAAACCTCCGGCAGAACCAGGCTCAGGGAGGGGCGGGGCTATCTGCTGCGACCAGATGACTGCAGAAGTGCGTGACCTGCTAAAGACTTGAGACTCCGCCTTCAGAGCAGGCGACAAGGCGGCCTGTACAGTTGTTGCTGTAATTTGCAGAGTTGGAGCTATCGCCATTAGCACATTCAACTGCCACTAACTGGTTTTCTGGGCAGAGATACAAAGCTAGTCCGAGCTGCACTCATGCGCTCCCTTACTCCGTTCCTTGGCTGTGGATGCAGGACGGGTTATCCTCACCGTCCCTCACAAGTGTCCTAGTTGATGCCAGCTGCATCCAACCACACGCTCTGCCATCTCACTCCGGTCACTCGTGGCGCCGCTCTTCCCGCTCTTCCTTCTCTCTTTGTTCCCGCTCTCTCTGCTTCCTCTTCCACTTGATCTCTTCCTCCAAAATAAAAACACTTTAACAACAACCTAATATGGATTTACACAAATGATCAAATAGAACTATTCATACATCAGAAGTAAAACGTAGCCCCTGTAAATATCTACAGAAGCATAAGAAACCACTACAGGAACATTTCAGCGTTCATAAGGTTTAAAGGAGGTTTTATACGATGATAAGATCAAGATGAGCCACTTTGTTCCCACTGCAGTCTGCAGAACACCAGCTTTGAAGCACAGAGTTGCTTTTATACAAATTTCATGCAAATTTAAAAACAAACTGCACTGCTCAATCCTGGTTTAAGCAGCAGCCGCACACATCGTTGTGCCTCAGCCTGATCATCTGGGATTACAAAAATGCTGCTCAAGTTTAAATCAATCTATGTGTTTGTTGTCTCTGGTTCCTCCTGGAACGCAGCCGTCTGAGTCCAGCTGTGAGGGTCATGCAAGTACAGAAAACACTGTTCAGCCTGTTATAGCAGGTTCCAGATGTGCAAACATTGATCGAGTGAAGAAGCCTGACAGCATACAGACACACACGCCTTTCTTGTTCGTCTTCATCGACACAGGTTGTGTTTGAGTTAAGTGAAGGCTGGTGAGATATTGGACGTTAAGTTTGAGAAGAAACGATGACTTATTTGCTGCTTAAAGATAAACAAGCATTAATACAACCCCATACATTATATGGGACCAATCTCTATTAAAACACTCAATATGTTTTAACTGAAGAAGTCATCTGGTCTGTTAAAACAAACAAGCTATAAAATGATCACATGATCCACATCTGTTCAGTTTTACACATTCCCCTTTCTATGCATAGGCACATGTATTTAGTGATTTTGGTCATCTATCCAGCCGAGGGCTCTGCCAACGACAGACCGCTGTCTGCCTGAAGTGCCTCTCATCCAAAGAGTCAATAAACTTTACTAAATATTTGCAAATAGTCTGTAGAAGCTGTCAGCAGGATGCTCTTAGCTACACAGCAGCTCGCTGCCAGGCTCCGGAACATTTCCTGCCGTGTGGCGTAGCAGGGTTTGTTGTTTCACATGCTTGACATGCCTGAGTTTGGACTCAGGTTAAACCTTTTCTGAACTGTTGAGGCTTGTTTGTTGATTGTTTGGAGAGGAAGCAGATGCAAAAACGACCCAGCATTTATGTTACCATTGTCACACTTTGAGTTAAATCCACACAGTTAAGCACTTTACCATTGCAGATACATGCGGATCAATTTGCATCTCAAAACCAGAAATGTTTTGTCTGTTCAGGAGGTTGCTAGGTTACTTCCTACTGGCTTTCTTTTATAGTCCAAGCACTTCCTGGTCGACAGGAACAAAACAACGTGAAGGACAAGGCCAAACCAAAGGGACTTCCCCGGGGAGTACGTGAAACAGGCATGTCCTCAAGCGCACCTAGAGGGTGACTGCAGGGACTGATCTGGCCTCATGTCCTCTTTGTGAAAGAGGGGAGTTGGAAATCACAGTGATCCCTGTCTGTTCTGCAGAAATGCAAACGGCTCATTTTGCATTAGTGTGAAATGTAACGGCACCAAATCTCAACAACACTCACCTCAAGGCACTTTATATTGTAAGGTCCAGACTCTGCAATCATTCAAAGAAAACTGAGAAAACCACAACAATCATATGACCTGAGGGACCCGAGAGACAGTGGGAAGGAAAAACTCCCTTTTGGCAGGAAGAACCCTCGGGCAGGAGCGTGATGGGTGGGGGTGTATACCATTCAGAAATTGTTGTCTTTTGCGACTTTAAGTTTGTTGTTAACAGTTACAGATGCTGAGTTTGATGGTCACACATACAGTGTTCCCATTTCTAGCACATCCTCTGCTTTCACCAGGTGGAGGGAACTACAAAGCAGCTCTGTAGTCACAGCAGTGATCTGGGCTTGGTGACAACACTGCTGCATTCTCCGAAGACCTGCTGACTGGACCTGAGCAACAAAACCAGTTAGCTGCCAGCAGCAGAGCAGCTCTAAGGACAGATCTCACAAAAGCTTTTGGTGCTTTAAAGTAGGAATGATTGGAGCTGAGATGTTGTCATGGGAACCTAGCTCTTTCTGCAGAATAGACAGGGATCACATGTTTTACATGTTTTAATTATTATTCTGTTGTTATGACCCATGACCCACTTCAAACGTCCCGTGAACACACTGGTCTGCTCGGTTTGTCATGGCCTTTATTTTGTGCCGAGCTAAGAGTTAAGAGCTGGAGTGAAGTGCACCCACTGGTCTGTGCTGCTGCCTCCTTTTATGGTCATGTGGAGCACGGGGCTGAACACCAGAGCGGACACTCCTTTACTCCAGCATTCATGTCGTACAACACACGGTATGGATTGGTTGATTTGTTTTCTTCGTGTGTGTGATCATCTGTCAGAGCTATTGCATTAATGCATTTCTTAAACGCATGAACCAAATCTGTCATTTAGTTCCTCTTTTGCTCTCTTTGAATTACTGCAGAAGTTGTAAATATAGTTATTTCCACTTTTGCACCAAATGGTTTTATAGATGACGCTGATGAGTCAGTCACATTACAAACAATAAGGCTGGAAAATCCCTTTAAAGACGCTTATTTCAAACACACGACGCGTTCATGCAGATTCACAGGAAAAAGCTACTCCCATGGAGTAACTGGAAAATGGTCCCACCATTGAGATGGTAGCATTAAACATGTCTGAATTACTACATAATTATACAAAATAACAATAATAGTTAATATTCTATGGTTCAAAAAGTAACGTAATAAAATGTGTAGAAAACAACAAAAACAGTCAAAGGTCATCTTGTTCGTTACATGACAAACAGGCCAGCGTGACACCCGGAGATACCTGAACTGCAGAGGCTGCACAGGTACGGAATCCATCAGCCCTAAAGATGACCTCCAGCAGGCAAACAGAAACAGAGGATGGCCTCAGAGCCCAACGTCCTCTAGTGCAGCGGTCCCCAACCCCCGGGCCTCGGACCGGTACCGGGCCGCGAGAGTTGAGGCTCAGGTGTGAATGGTTTTCAGGGTTTTTATTGGTTTTCAGTGTTATGTTGTTATCGTTTTTATCGTTTACTCGGTTTTCCTGGGTCTTTTCACGTGTGTTATGAATAAATCTTCTTTTTTTTCGGTACCGGTACTAGTTTTATTTTGTTGCATTTATCCGCGACACCTTAAAGGCCGGTCCGTGAAAATATTGTCGGGCATAAACCGGCCCGTGGCGCAAAAAAGGTTGGAGACCGCTGATCTAGTGGGTCCACTGTGGGGCGCATACGATGCTAAAATTGGCAGATCCACCACCTGAGTTTTTCACAGTTCAAGTCAATGTTATTTATGCAGCACCAAATCACAAGAACAGTCACCTCGAGGCGCTTCATGTTGTAAAGACCTCAAACTGACACATGAACACGCGTGACCGACGTGGCAAAGCTGCCTGGAACACGCTTCACCGTGACCATTATTTCTCAGCCTCACGTGGTGAGAGTACGCAGGCAGTCGCTTAAGGATGAAGACGTCCACTGACTGTGCCCGCACTCACCTAAATAATAGTGTAATGTTTGTGGGACATTACGCCCTGGCCCGTATCTGCGAGGACATCGTTTGACTGACAGGTTGGGACTGTGGAAACTGTGGATTCGCCCGTGGAATCATCCTGACACAGCAGTCGTCTTTAATGACGTCTGATGTGATTTCAGTCTTCATGTGATTCTCACAAGCAGTTTTCATCAAATGTGTTTCACACGTGTGAACGTGACAAAATAACCTAACAAGTGTTTTCACATTAGTATGACTCACTATAATTCACTAAATATGTCTCCCTGTTTTGCAGTTAGGGACTATAAAATGTTTGTTTTCATAAACAACAGGATAAAAATGCCAACGGCTGCATATTTTCTCAGGCTCGGGCCAACACAGCGCGTAGCTTCGAGCTGGGTCTTTGAAACAGACTGGAGTGACCTTACAGCAATACTCCAGAGAGAAGGAAAGATAGACTGTTCCACCCCGTATGGAAAAGATATATATAAATCTTATAAAGTTTTTATCTGTCTTGTATGAAACTTGTATGAAAAGCATACAAGAGTGAAAACAGATATAAGATCCCTTCAAAAATTATATAATGAAACTTGTATGTTTTGTATACTTACTAAAAAAATATATGAAAGTAATGAGAAAGTGGCCACTTTCATGAGTAAATCATGTATGTTTTTACTATTTCTTTTCCATATGGGCCTGCTGGTTCATTAAACAAACAGCCGTCTCCTGCTTTAAGGGCCACAGTCTTATCTACACTTTGGGGTGATTGTAGCTCAGGAGATACAGCAGCTCATCCAGAGGTTTGATCCCCAGCTGCTCCAGTCTGCATGCAGCGTCCTCAGGCGAGACAACCCCAAGCAGCTCTGTGATGCCTCCATGGGAGCATGAATGTGTGTGAATCCACCTTCATGCCTCTGCATCAGCAGACTGAACAGAGCTTTACTGAATAGATCATTGTGGAGAGAACATACACGTTATGATCCATGAGCATAAACTAAGATTTACACATGTGTGTCATTTTTAGGACTTTATACTCACAAAGTGGCCATCCATCCAACCTGAATAAATGGTGATTATTTCTGTTCAGTGACTCACGGTTTGACCTTCATAAACATCTCTCTCGCTCAGTCACAAAACCTTAAATGCACCGGTCGCCTGATATGCACAGAGCACATCCAGGTGGGGTTTTGGTTCATGTTGCCAGCTTTGCACAGACTCACAAATGTAAGTTGTATTCATGCAAGTCCCTGTATGAAACCAGGACATCTGGTCGTCCTCTGGATTCCTGCAGGGGGTTGTTTTTTAAACAGAACAGCTAATCTACGAGGAACATCCTGCTAGGATAGCCAGTCAGTGCGCAGCTGCAGAGAGGGGAAACATGCAGAGGAGTGAATATATGCAAACTAATCTCTGTTTATTTTGGATATAGTTATAATCCAGGTAATCTGGAACAGCACTGAGATATCAGTCTCACTGTTCTCTGAGAAAGCAGGCTAACACTGATGCCAGCTTAATGTCTCCTCCTGAGCACCTCACGATACAGAAACAGTTCATTAAAGCATATATTAACCTTCATAGGCGTTTTTGTAATGCCTTTAATTGTTAACCCTGTGTTTTATTAGAGCTGTGAAGCAGTTGTGTTTATTTAGAAGAAGAAACTCCTATTGTGTTAAAAACACAGTGAAAGAACGAGTGTGACATGAAGGCAGCTCACATTTGTGGATGTATCAGGCGAGTGGATGTTTCACGTAGTTTGACACATTGTTGGAAGTGAAAATGATGTAAGTGGTGAACCTAATGATGTGTGCATCAGCATTTACTCAGGTCTGGATGTGTGTAAAATAAATACACACGTGGTCAAACACGTGATTTGTGAGTCCTCAGCGGTTACACACAAATCACTGCACACATTTGTAAATCATACTTGATGCTTGTGGATCATATCATACACATTCATAATTTCCTGTCTGTGAAGTTCATTATAAAAGTCAGTTCTCTGTACAAGGATACAGAGAACTGACTCAGGACTTTGTGGACTGGTGCCAGCTGAACTACCTCCAGATCAACACTAGTAAAACCAAGGAGCTGGTGGTAGACCTCCACAGGCACAAACATCCTCCACTGCAACCACTGAACATCCAGGGTATGGACATTGAGGCTGTGGACAGCTACAGGTACCTTGGTGTTCATCTGAACAACAGACTGGACTGGACTCATAACTCAGACGCCCTCTACAGGAAAGGGCAGAGCAGGCTGTACCTGCTGTGGAGACTCAGGTCGTTTGGAGTGGAGGGCCCACTCCTGAAGACCTTCTATGACTCTGTGGTGGCTTCTGCTATCTTTTATGGCGTGGTCTGCTGGGGCGGCAGCATCTCTGCTGGGGACAGGAAGAGACTGAACAGGGTGATCCGAAGGGCCAGCTCTGTTCTAGGATGCCCTCTGGACCCAGTGGAGGTGGTGAGTGACAGGAGAACGGCGGCTAAGCTGTCATCCCTGTTGGACAACGTCTCCCACCCCATGCAGCAGACTGTGACAGCACTGAGCAGCTCCTTCAGTGGGAGACTGCGGCACCCACGGTGTGGGACGGAGAGATTTCACAGGTCTTTCCTCCCCACTGCTGTCAGACTCCATAATAAAGACTTTAACTGAACAAACACACACATCCATACATATGCAATAATACTAAGTGCAATAATCCTTTCTGTCATCGTTGTATTTTTACTCAGTTGTATATAGTATTTGTATTTGTATTCTATTTTTTATCTTATTGTATATTTATTTTATTTTATTCTACTGTATATAGTATTTTATTCTATTCTGTACAGCTGTGTACTGTATTTATTCTTATTGTATTCTAATTTTTGCCTCATAACTTTTGCACTGTCCACTTCCTGCTGTGACAAAACAAATTTCCCACGTGTGGGACTAATAAAGGTTATCTTATCTTAAAACTATAAAACTGTTTCCAACATTTCGTTGTTTTCGTGGATAACACGTTCAGGCGCGTGTTAGTTAAGAGTGTGCATCACAGTGTGCTTATCCACGGCGTGTGCAGACGGTGTGTGGTTCTTACTGGGTGAACTCAGCAGCAGAGCAGCTTTGAATGAAGTGGACCAGACGTGACTGTGAAATGTTTGTTGACATTATTACGTTTCTTCTTCGAGGATTATCAGAAGCACGGAGACTGCACGCGCCTTCATCAGTGAGTCACGTCAGCCGTTTGTTTTCACAGCAGCACAACACAGCCCGGCCCCACGGTACCGACGCGTGGGTGCGTGGATCGAGCACAGAGCGAAACCCCGTAACGGTGCGTGTTCCGCTTTAGGAAAAACCACGTGACCGGCCTGTAAACCGTGTTTATCGGGAAGCGCGACTTTCGTGCTGCGGGGGCAAAGTGGGTTTGATGACGTAGTGCTGTGGCACGACGTTCCTCGTGGCTGGGTCACAAGGAGAAATCAGGGCAGTGTTGCTGTGGAAGCTGTAATCTCCACATTGATTCTTAAAATGACGTTTTTATTACACTCCGTGTTCCTGTCTGCAGCGTGGAGTTTGTTTGGTGTCGCTCTCCACGAGGCGCCACGCAGTCTTATTGAATCACACAAAGCTCACGTAGAAACACACGAACAAAACATGTTCTCCTTCGTTTCTGTCAACCACACGTTTGCAGCTATCATGGTTGCTAGGCAACCTGGGCAGCGCGACCGCCCATTTCACAAGCCTCGCACTTCCGGCCTTGGCGGTCTTTGAGTACGCCCCTTGAGGACCGTTGATATGGAACGCCAGGACTGCCATAATGAATTAATTAAATACACCATTAAATAATTAATTAAATGTGGCAATAATTAATTAAAATTGGAATTAATTAATTAAATAAATAGTTATGACACATGTAATTAATTAATTATTGACACATTTAATTAATTATTTATGTATTTCACATTTTAATTAATTATTGACACATTTAATTAATTAATTATTGACACATTTAATTAATTATTTATGTATTTCACATTTTAATTAATTATTGACACATTTAATTAATTATTGACACATTTAATTAATTATTTAATGATATATTTATTTATTTCATTTTGGCAGTCCTGACGCCTGGCTCTCGTCATGAAATAATTTTATCTGTCAGCCTCACCCATCAAACTCAGGGGGCGGGGTTAACGCTGCCCATGCAGCTTCTCTAACATTTGATTGGTTGCCGTGCAAAGTAAGTCAAAACAGGTAGATCCTAGATAATCGATTGCTTGTGTAGACTTGGGGCAGCCAGTTATCCCAGAATGCAGATCAAATCACAGGCCGTTTTTCTGTCACCAGCTACACTTTTAACAGTGTTTTAGCCGCGAATGTCGCGCCGTATGTCTGGTCAGGTTGTCAACATAGAACATGTTTGCAAAAGTGCTCAGATGTTTTCAGAGATTTCACTAGCTCTGCTAACAGTTAGCATGCAGAGTGCACCGAGGGGGTTACGTTAACCGGTTTGTTTACATATTCCACTCTCCGTGTTCCACATGTTGCATTCGCAGATTCTCATTTTCACCGAACGATCGTCTCTTTCCGCCTGGTCTTGTGTCTCTGTGCTTCTGTAACATAAAGAACGAGCTGACATTTTTCTCACGAAACCAGCGATCAGCTCAGCAGACCCTCAGTTTACCTGCATGCATCCTCCTCCTCATCTGTCAGCTGTTTAACACCTGCTGCTAATTCAAGAAACACGCCTAGTTACCTGGTGATAGTCACAGTTTAACTGCACAAGATAAGGAAATATAGTATTTTTCCCGAGCGCAGAGCTGCTGGAGCTTGTTTCCTTACAGAGCACTTTATAGGTGAACAGCTTCATCAGCGGCTGATGTCCAATCACCAGCACACAGCTTTCAAACCTCAGCTGAGTTTTAGCTCTCAGTGGTTAAACGCTGGACTTCATTCACTCAGGTTCTGTCTGTCGGGTCACGTTTACTTCGCTGTTTTATTTACAACTGAGCAAATCGGTTTGGCTGAGGTTAAAGTTACGTTTCATAACTGCATAGTTTCACAGACGTTTAATGGTTCACTGGCACATGTGTTAGACTGAACTATCATCTAAATATCATCTGTTTTTTAATAGTTATTCAACTGTATTCTAAGCACCAGCTGTCTGTTAGAATGTGATTTTTTTCTCTCTCTCTGTTGGCAGAGGTATAAAAATGCGCAGGAAAATCTGACATGCATGGCAAACTTCACCGACGATATTTAGGGAGGAATAAACACACATCAAACATAAATGAACCATTTGTCTGTCTCCATAATTGAGAGAATTTTCTCTTCTTATCTCAACACTCTCTCTCTCTCTCTCTCTCTCTCTTTTTTTTTTTTTTTTGCTTTTTCGGTCATGTTATGTTTACCTGTCAAAGGCTTGTTACAAACTATGAAACACATCGTGCAGACTTCTGGATGTTAGAAGAAAACGAATACTGCTCATGAATGAGACTAAAGGCAGGAAGGTGTCCTTTAAAACTAAACATGTTAATAGGACCTCCCTGTTTATATCATAGTTTATGATATAGCACGTGTATTTCAGTAATAGCCTGCTGAGGCCACTATACGTGCTGGCCTCATATCAAATGTGAAGGCAGACTGAGTCTATGTTTGACGTTTGTTTATATCTAATCTTCCTTTTCAAACATTTAAACAGCAGCGAGTCTGCAGCTGAGGGAATACAAATTCAAATTGTCGGAACAGGTTTGCTCGTTTCTTGGATTCATTTGGTGATTTATTAAATGTATAACTGTGTGGTGGGGCGTGGTCTGCGGTGCCGTGCAGGGAGGGCGGACGCACCTGCACGGCATCCTTAATCACGCCCGCCTAGTTAAAAACACGGGGACTGAGGGGTTTGGGGGTGTTGTGGTGTGGTGAGATGTAAATAAAGATGACTCTGAACGTTGCTCCGTGGTCCCGCCGTGTCTTATTCACGCCACATTGGTGCCGAAACCCAGGAGGCAGCACGGCGGGTCCATATCGGAGCCAGGGAATGGAGGAGCTGGCCCAGAGGGTGGCCGAAATGGCGGCCGCCCAGCGGGAGCAGGCGGCGGAGGTGCGTCGCCAGCAGGAAGAGCTGCAGGACCAGTCCGAGCGGCACCTGGAAAGGATTGGGGAGCTGGCGGCGCTGCTCTGGGCCTGGGCGCCACCCCCACAGGTGTGTCCCGAGGACAGTGAAGCGGTGGAGGAGCCGCGTGAGGCACCTCAGCAGCCGGAGGTGGCAGACGAGGCGCGCGGGGATCTGCGCCTGCCGGAGGAGGGGGAACAGCCAGGTGAAGGGCTGCTCCTGCCGGGAGTGGTGGATGAGCCGCTCCAACCGGAGGCGGCAGACGAGGTGCGCGAGGGTCTGCGCCGGTTGGAGAAAGAGGAGCTGCACGAGGGGCTGCTCGAGCCGGGAGTGGCGGCGGAGGGAGCAGTAGTGACGGAGGAGTCGCGCTATGGGCTGCTCCAGCAGGGAGCGACAGCGGTGACGGAGGGGCCGCGCAAGGAGCTGGAGGTCCCAGTGCCAGGGGAGCTTGCTCGAGTGGAACTGGCGAGCGAGGCGGGCGCCACGCTTGAGATCGCCGTGCTCGCCAGACCGGCCTCACCACCACCAGAGGCCTGTACACGCCACACCTCTGCCCAGCCACCTGTGAGCTGGGGCTCACGCTTGTGCCGGCCGCGCCGGGTGCACCTGTCACGTGTCCGACTTCCGAACCAGCTTTGCCTGCGCCGCTGGATTCGTGGGCGGCCGCCTGAACTCGCACCTCCCCGTCGCTTGGCCGGGGCCTGGGGGTGCCAGCTGTCCGGGCTGATTCCCTCTCCCACTGGCGGTGGGGGAGTAGGTTCGGCCGGATGGCTCCCCGGCCTCAATCGGGCGATGGGGGTATGTGGTGGGGCGTGGTCTGCGGTGCCGTGCAGGGAGGGCGGACGCACCTGCACGGCATCCTTAATCACGCCCGCCTAGTTAAAAACACGGGGACTGAGGGGTTTGGGGGTGTTGTGGTGTGGTGAGATGTAAATAAAGATGACTCTGAACGTTGTTCCGTGGTCCCGCCGTGTCTTATTCACGCCACAAACTGTTATTCTAATCTGCTGCTGAGTCTCTTACACTTTTCTTTATGCTGTATATTTTCACGTCTCTGGAATAGTTGGCAGTTAGTCAGCTGGGAAACTTTGTGTTAACTCATGGAGCTGAGGATATCGTGGATATGCTGACCTCGCTGCGTGGTGTACAGAGCGAGGTCAGCATGATTAATATTCACAATAAAAATATTAGCCGAACATCATGAAGTCTGTTTGTGTTTCATAGTGTCGAACAACCTTTGTACAGTTAAAGCCAGCAGTTACTACATGACGGAAACACCAACGTTATCTCTTTTATGTGTTTATACACAGGTCACGCTGATTACTGAACAAAAACCCAAAGATCAGATGTTAAACAGATTTATTTGCTCTCTCTCCTCCTTAAACATGTTTTTAATGTTAGTTATAATTCAGAATTGGCAACTGAAACACGTAGGACACATAAGAACATCAGGAAATAAAACATCGATAAATATAACCTCAGTAAAAGAAGTCAGCGGGGGTTACTACAGCTGTGTACCGGGGCCTGCGCTTTGTCGGTGGGATTGCTTGTGAGGCGAGCGGGTCTATCCCACGCTTTGCCGTGAGACTGGGCAGACATCTCCGAAATCATCGAAACACTTTTGCAAAGAGGCTGTATCTTGACAAACCGACCAGACACATGAAGATTAAACCACTACATTCTCGGCTAAAAAAATATTAAAACGGTATTTGGTAACACACAAACAGGGTTTTTCAAAGCTCAGTTCTGTTAGCTTCCACATGCCGGTTGTGTGCTAGAAACAATGGCCACCAGGCCAAAGCAATGGTTTTGACTCGATCAGCGTTAACCCCGCCCCCTGAGTTTGATGGGTGAGGCTGACAGATAAAATTATTTCATGATGAGAGCCAGGCGTCAGGACTGCCAAAATGAAATAAATAAATATATCATTAAATAATTAATTAAATGTGTCAATAATTAATTAAATGTGTCAATAATTAATTAAAATGTGAAATACATAAATAATTAATTAAATGTGTCAATAATTAATTAATTAAATGTGTCAATAATTAATTAAAATGTGAAATACATAAATAATTAATTAAATATGTCAATAATTAATTAATTAAATGTGTCAATAATTAATTAAAACGTGAAATACATAAATAATTAATTAAATGTGTCAATAATTAATTAATTACATATATCATAACTATTTATTTAATTAATTAATTCCAATTTTAATTAATTATTGCCACATTTAATTAATTATTTAATGGTGTATTTAATTAATTCATTATGGCAGTCCTGGCGTTCCATACGTTGAGGCTGCAGACCCTGAAATGCCATTACATTACTCCGTCGTGACAACCCACAGTGGGCAGCCGGGTGTAGTGATGGGTGGGTGATAAGTGTGTCGTCATTACGTGGATAAGCCGGAGAGAACAAGGCCCATTCATCTAGAGACATTTCATACAAACATAAGTCTGTGTTTGTAAGTAACTGGTTTGATAATGGGATTCATGGTGCTGCACAACTTAAATCCAGCTGGAGGTTTACTCTCTTACTCAGAATCTTTGAATACATATGGTCTTCCTGTTCAAAGGAATGTGCCGTAGTGTTTGATGCTATCCCTGCTGGGGTCTTAATGTTGTTTAGAAATCCTGTTGTTAGTGATTTGACCCCTTTACCACTGGACCCTGCTGTTACTTATGTCGGTCAGGTGTGTTTCCCGTCTGTAAGGAGGAAAAACAACCGTGAAATACGAACTCTGTTTCCAAAAGACAGAACTTGTGTCCCAGCGGCTGTCGCCTACTGGAATAACTTATACCAGGACCTGGAAGGGGAGAAGATTTGGACCTTACCGTCGAAATTTCTATTAAATAACAAAGTAAAGGAAATATCTTTTAAAGTTATTCATCGTTTTTACCCAACTGGGTCTTTTCTTGTACGTTATAAAAAGGACATTGATGTTAACTGTACATTTTGTAATTGTGTGAAGGAAGATATTTCTCATTTACTTTGGTCATGCTTATACACGAGTCTTTTCTGCAAGAGTTTTGTGTTTTTGTTGTTTCCTTTATCTTTTCTGAGTTCTCTCTTTGTTACGAGAAAATATTGTTTGGTTTCTTTAACCATGCACAGGGCAAACGAATTTTATTTGATTAATTTATTGATATTATTGGCTAAATTTCATATACATAAGTCAAAATTTTCTAACGCAGAACCATCCTTTCAGTGCTTTTTAACTGAAACCAAACAATATGTTAAAACCATACAACGTTCTCAAAATCTAAAAGCTGTCAAAACCATAAACCTATGTTCCCTGTTCAATATCATGTGATTCTATAATAGACTGTGTCTATTTTGCTTTTTTATACGAACCCCCTGACATTGTGTTTGCTATTTTGTATTTGTATGTCTGTATTTTGTGCTTTGTCAATAAAACGTATTAAAAAAAACAAAAAAAACAAGGCCCATTCATTCTGACATGCGCACAACAAGGGACTGTTTAGCTAGGCTCGGGTTACAGCGCGCTAACAGCACACGGGAGGGTCAGTAACAGCCAAAATAATAAAGCAGCACGATGTCACAGAACACATTCTATTAAGGGAGTAACGTCGAAAACAGGAATCGAAGTGAAAGATTTGTTTTGGAAAATTGTGTTTCTGTGAGGGTGAAAGGTTAAACGATGCCAGACTGAAGACGAGGTCCTTTTCCTGTGACGTGAACACACAACCGCACAAACAGTAAACACATCCACAGTGTCAGCGCTGAAGTCTGAGGTTAGTGACGACCTCTCCTGCCCTCCGACTGCTCCACACAAAATGTATGCAACCTGATTTCCTGATCAGGTAAAGGCACTACATCCTTCAACTGGACCTGATATGAGACAATAACATATTTCAGTAAAGGACGCACACTTTGAATGGACATTTTTCCAACTAATGATGTTATTAGACTGGAATTTAAGGTGGATGTAGTCCTGGGCAGTCCTGGAACAATGTGGGGAGTCTGGACCCACCCCCACTGAAAACAATCTGTTCAGTGAATATAAACGTGCAGACTCTTCACAGCCTGACGTGAGTTACTGGACCAATCCTCTCAAGCTGTTTATTCTGTCTCTGAGGGAGATGGATCAGCCCAGAAACTACTCTCATTACTCAATAGCCCTAGTTTAATATTCGGTACATTTAACATTGTGTTCAGTGCCGCTCATTTGCTCTTTATTACCCTTTTTGTCTTCAGTATTTAAAGTGGACATGAAGCACTACATGTATCCGGACTTCTTGATTCTTTAAGCACCGTTTCAAAAGTACCGGTTTGGTACTGGTATTGGAGAAAACCACACCCATCCCTCGTCATGATTTTCATTCACAGAAACATTGCTACAGCTCTGATACAGCTTTCACTGAGTCGGCTGATCACAGCCTCGTTAAATCCCTTCTGCCTGCTAACCTTCTGTTTCAGCCCAGCTACAGGCTTCTTCACAGGTTTCTTGGTATAGCTTCGTTTAAGTCGAGAGGTGACGTGACCGTTCCCTTGAAGATGGTTTTCCCTTGTATGTCACACACACTCTGATACCCCCTGTTGAAGCTCCATGGATTAAAGACACGTCTGCACCTGTGAGGAGCAGAGCCCTCAGACTGGAGGAGACGCCTCAGAGAAGGAGGTGCAGGGAGAG